>NC_084620.1:20815774-20913274 GCF_033978795.1 Nerophis ophidion
CTCCCTTGACCAAGCACTCTGTGGACCATCAATCCCGCAAAGTGCTGTGGACAAATGGAATTGCTTGCATGATACCATCTACGACCAAGCCATTGCAACATACGGGAAGAGAATGAGAAGAAATGCAGACTGGTTTGAGGCTAGTGCTGCTGTGATGGAGCCAGTTATAGAGGCAAACCGTACTGCTTTCCTCAAGCACAAGGGAAACCCCTCACAGAGGAACCTTGACGCCTTGTGAAAGGCCAAGAGCGAAGCCCAGCGAATGGCACGTAGCTGTGCCAACAACTACTGGCTCGAGCTCTCCTCAAACATATAAAGGGCCTCAGACACGGGAGATATCAAGGGCATGTATGAGGGGATAAAGCAAGCAACGGGCCCGTCCATCAAGAAAACCGCACCGCTGAAACCCAAGACTGGTGAAGTGATCACTGACCGCAATAAGCAGATGGAAAGATGGGCCGAACACTATACGGAGTTATATGCAACTGAGAGCATTGTGTCACAGGCGGGTCTGAATGGAGTTGCAAACCTGCCTGTTATGATGGAGCTCGACAAGGAACCCACGCAGGAAGAGCTCAGCAAAGCTATTGATAACCTTTCATGCGGCAAGGCCCCAGGTGCTGACGGGATAACACCTGATGTCATAAAACTTGGGAAACCTTCGTTACTGCCGCACCTTCACAATCTCCTCTGCCTCTGTTGGAAGAATGGAGCCGTCCCCCAGGATCTGCGTGACTCCAAGATTGTCACACTGTATAAGAACAAGGGGGACCGCAGTGACTGTAATAATTACCGCGGCATCTCCCTGCTTAACATTGTGGGGAAAGTCTTTGCTCGTGTCGCCCTTGCTAGACTCCACCTCCTTGCAGAACGTGTCTACCCTGAGTCACAATGTGGGTTCAGGGCAGCAAGATCCACAGTGGACATGATTTTCACCCTTCGGCAGCTGCAGGAGAAGTGCCGGGAACAGAGGAGACCCTTATATCTCGCCTTTGTTGATCTCACTAAAGCATTCGACCTTGTCAGCAGAGATGGTCTTTTCAAGCCGCTTGCAAAGATTGGCTGCCCCCCAAAACTCCTCGCCATCATAAGATCATTCCACAAAAACACACAGGGTTCCATCTGTTGGGAAGGAGGAACATCAGAGGCCTTTCCAATCCGCAGCGGCGTAAAACAGGGCTACGTTCTTGCGCCAACCCTCTTTGGAATTTTCTTCTCCCTCGTTCTGTCTACTGCTTTCGGCACATGTTCTGAAGGTGTCCTCCTACACACGAGAGCCGATGGTAAACTTTTCAACCTTGCCCGTTTGCGCTCCAAGACCAAGGTGACCGGTGTCCTCCTGAGGGAAATGCTTTTTGCTGATGATGCAGCTCTAGTATCCCACACCGAGTCCGGGCTCCAGAGGCTGATGGACAGGCTTTCATCTGGCTGTAAAGAGTTTGGTCTCAGCATCAATCTAAAGAAGACCAATGTCATGGGCCAAGATGCTGAAACTCCACTCTCCATCTCTGTCGACAATCAGACTCTGGAATGTGTCAACACCTTTACATACCTTGGATCCGTAATCTCCAGTGACTTGTCACTTGACACAGTGATGGCCAGGCTGTCCAAAAGAATATGGTCGAACAACCATCTATCCACACGCACTAAACTCCAGGTCTACCAAGCCTGCGTCATTAGCACACTGATGTATGGCAGCGAGGCCTGGACCACCTACACCAGACATGAGAAACAACTAAACAGCTTCCACCTGCGCTGTCTTCGCCGCATCCTGGGAATCTCATGGCAGGACAAAGTTCCCAAGATGGAAGTCCTAGATCGTGCGCACTCCACCAGCCTGTTCACCATGCTCAGCCAACGCCGCCTGAGATGGCTTGGCCATGTCCACAGAATGGACCCCAGCCGGCTCCCCAGAGCTGTCCTTTACGGCGAATTGTCAACAGGCTCCAGACCCCTTGGTCGCCCCCGACTGCGTTTCAGGGACGTGTGCAAACGTGACATGAAACTGGCGGACATCGACCACAACAACTGGGAGGAAGCTGCAAAAGACCGCGACGTTTGGAGGTAGACTGTTGCCACAGGAACCCGCCATGCCGAGGAGAAGCATATCTCCCTGTTGCAGGCGAGGAGACTAAAGCGGAAACTGCGTGACGCGGGACCTGCTCCTGTGTCAGAACCCTCCCCATACGTCCGCGCCAACTGCACCAGAGATTGTCACTCCAGAGTGGGGCTGTACAGCCACAGTTGCCGCTGCAAGAAAGAATGAACTCCCCCAGGCGCAACCCATCGTCACTACTGATGGACGCATGCCTATGATGATGCTATGACTGTCACTCACGTCACTCATAGGAATCTGCATACCTTTTATCAAGTGCCCGTTTCTCATCTTCTGTTCTTCTTTTTCTAAACTGATGACATCTGATGGCTTATTTTGGTATTTTTCTTTGGTCTATGATGAAGATGAAGACTCGACATTATTAACTTTTTCATTACCTTTTGCCAACACTGTCCATTTGTTCATCAATCAACCAGAGTCACGTGAGTCTCGTCGACGACTGCACAGATTTGCTAGAACATAATTTTCTATAATTTTTCACATAACCCTATTCACACCTAGGTATATATGGGTCTATTTTAATTTAATGAATTAAATACAATGTATTTGGAAGTATTTTATGTTATGGGCTCACTGGACTGGGATCAGTCTATCCCCCGCCCCTCTCTTCCTTAACTATCCCTCCCTGCGGTCGCAAGTCGATCCTCTTCCCCTTGCGGAGGTGATTTTAGAAAAGGAAGAATATTACGCCTTTGTTTTAGAAAAATAAATTGCCTTACCTTGGAGAAAATGTGGCACCTTCTCTATATAAAATGTGCCACTAATGGAAATGAGCTGTGGTAGTCTAGAAAACTCGCGAGTTTTGCTTTGATAATAATTATTTTTATGGTGCCTGCGCCCTCACACAGATTGTGCCCTGAGCAGTCGCCAACATTGCTCATAGCTAAAACCGACCCTGTGTTATGGAAACAACTACGTCTAATATATGATAATAAATACATACAGAATAGCAGAAGCAAATATGTCTAATATATGATAATAAATACATACAGAATAGCAGAAACAAATATGTCTAATATATGATAATGAATACATACAGAATAGAAGATTAATGTACTAAACATTCGGTGTGCTAGTTGACATTGTTATCTTCTGGGAAGTCTAAAGTTTGCCAGTATTACTGAGTGCAACATCAACACAGACATTTGGTGGGCCAAATAATGTGATAGTTCAGACTCAATTGTTGTTTTAGGCAAAATTGTAAATGTTAGTGGCAATTGAAAATGCTTCATGTTCTGATATTTCTACCTGCTTTTCATATACAGCAGTGATGTGTGATACCACAGATTTTCTTTCCGATCCAATACCGAGTAAAATTCAGGCTGGTATTGGGGATACTGATCCGATATTGAAACTTTGTGGAAATATACCTAAGGTGTCTGGTAAAATGTAAGAAATTGTTTTTTTTCAAGTATTGGTGCTCTTGGGAAATCATCTTCAAATGATTTAACTCTGAATGTAGTGTCTCTAAATAGCCTACAATAAAAGTACACACACTTGTTTTATATTATTGAGTGACCTATTTTAATTGCCAGTAATTTTCTACCGCTTTCCAAAATATATTGGTATTAATTATATTAGCGGCATACCACCCAGCCCTACGGCAACCCAATGGCGCCACTGTACTGCAATCCCCACCGTCGTTTTGTTACAGCTTCGCTGTGCAAACCCACGCTTATTCACATGACAAGGGAAGTTGTATCAAAGCCAACCACCAACACTTTATTCCGTCCTTCCAGAGGAGCAGAAGCAAATAAACTTGGACCTGTCATAAATGGCTGCTGAACGACAACACCGCGGAACGTCTCAAGCTTTGCCGTCCATCAATACCCACAGGTAAGACGTTTTTTTCTTGCAGAAAACATTTTTTTTTTTTTGTAGCAAACAACAACACAACAGTATCAACATCTCATTCAACTCCCGCTAACCACTCCCCTTCTTCCCTGGCCCTTTATCGGCTGGACCCCATCTTGCCATGTAGTTGCCCGAGATATGCCTATAAAATGATTATCTAATTTGGAACCTACAGAATCAGCATGTCCTCATTGATTTGTGTCAATGAGGTGAGGAAAAGTTGACTTCATGTCCGTCCCTGGCCATTAGGATGTTTCAAAGTGTAAAATATGATCCGCCTTTAAAACAGATGATTTTATTTTGAAAGTATTCAGAATAAACCCTCAACCCGAGGGTTGGACTGCGCCAAGGCTGCCCTTTGTCACTGATTATGTTCATAACTTTTATGGACAGAATTTCTAGGCGCAGTCAAGGCGTTGAGGGGTTCCGGTTTGGTGGCTGCGGGATTAGGTCTCTGCTTTTTGCAAATGATGTGGTCTTGATGGCTTCATCTGGCCGGGATCTTCAGCTCTCACTGGATCGGTTCGCAGCCGAGTGTGAAGCGACCGGAATGAGAATCAGCACCTCCCAAGTCCGAGTCCATGGTTCTCTCCCGGAAAAGGGTGGAGTGCCATCTTCGGATTGGGGAGGAGACCTTGCCCCAAGTGGAGGAGTTCAAGTACTTAGGAGTCTTGTTCACAAGTGGGGGAAGAGTGGATCGTGACATCGACAGACGGATCGGTGCGGCGTCTTCAGTAATACGGACGTTGTATCGATTTGTTGTGGTGAAGAAGGAGCTGAGCCGGAAGTCAAAGCTCTCAATTTACCGGTCAATGTACGTTCCCATCCTCACCTATGGTCATGAGCTTTGGGTCATGACCGAAAGGATAAGATCACGGGTACAAGCGGCCGAAATGAGTTTCCTCCGCCGTGTGGCGGGGCTCTCCCTTAGAGATAGGGTGAGAAGCTCTGTCATCCGGGAGGAACTCAAAGTAAAGCCTCTGCTCCTCCACATCGAGAGGAGCCAGATGAGGTGGTTCGGGCATCTGGTCAGGATGCCACCCAAACGCCTCCCTCGGGAGGTGTTTAGGGCACGTCCCACCGGTAGGAGGCCACGGGGAAGACCCAGGACACGTTGGGAAGACGTGGGATGTAGAGGCCTGGGAACGCCTCGGGATCCTCCGGGAGGAACTGGACAAAGTGGCTGGGGAGAGGGAAGTCTGGAATTCCCTGCTTAGGCTGCTGCCCCCGCGACCCGACCTCGGATAAGCGGAAAAAGATGGATGGATGGATGGAAGTAATCAGAATAACTTATTTTATGTATGTGCCTGACATCCTAAGCAGTTAAGGCAGTGCCTCATTGAGACCAGTTAACTCTTTATCAAGGAAGTGAATGACGACTGTGCTAAATACAAAGCTGGAAAATATGGTGAAGAGACCCGCAATGCCTAAAATATATTTTGATCCCAACTGTCTCAAGTTCTGGAACTGGAAGTAAATGTAGACAATGGCGATGCAACGTGTGATGGGAGATTTGCTAAATTAAACATTGTGGAGACGGCTCTTTGTATATTTAGCCCAGTTATGCGGAACGGCACCGACATGACACATTGACTTGAATAAAAACAGAGTGCGCTGCTGTGAAAATTCGGCGTCAGAGTTGACAGCGGCCAATGTATGTCCAAGGTACCACGGTTCATGCCACAATATAGACAATGCTACTAGTGAACACATGAGCACTTTTTTAGATGACATCTACCATTAAATATATGTTTTTTCATGTTTCCTGTCATTTTATTTACCAACACCAACGTCTTTGTCGTTTCACATTTTTATCCCTTGGCGTTGTATTTTTACAACTCGCTAGGCCACATCACGCTTGTCTTGGTCGGCGCCATCTCCTGTCACACTGGATGCAACAAACAAGCTTGGCGTGAAACCACTTCTTCCAGCAATGCATTAGGTTTAAAGACAAAAATACTGTATGCATAAGAGGAAGATATTTCTCTTCAAACTGATGCCTGACTTGTGGCACTATTAACCCAGTCATGTCCAAACTGCGGCCTGGGTATCGTTTTTGGTTCCGCAGCTTGTTTTTTATCGGCACTTTGTATTTTCTAAAAAATAAAATAAATTAATGTATAATGTTAGGTACAACATTACTTCGTCTGGTGAAGATAAACAAATATAAAGTAGCCGCAGCATCCTTCAATTTTTCTGTATTTTTTAATCTGCCCTTATTGGAAAAAGTTTGGACACCCCCGGTCTGGTCATATTTAGAAAAAGAAAAGCTGCTGTCTGCAGCAGCAAATCGATGCTAATAACATTCTCTGAAGGGCTCGCCACTGTTGCTAATCCAACACTGCAATATTCCGCTCAAAGAGGAACTAATGCTAATCTAATGGCTGTTAAGCCATAATGAGTCTTGCTTGCTTCTTTGCGTCGGGGCCGTTAAAGGAGGTCCTGTTTAGACTGCTGTGGTCGCCTTATCATTACATGCTCATCATTACTGCTGCTAATCTGTTCTGCTGACTGCACACACACACACACACACACATGAATATTAATGCCTTTCCAGCATGATAGCTTTCTGTGTGTGTGAGATACTTGCTTACTGTCTGTGTGTTGCCAAGTGAGACAGCTGACTTTCTTGTTGCATTTTATGTTGCAAAGCACAAAAAAGAAATAATCGTTTTTTAAGCGAAATCAATAGAGAGATTATCCCCAAAATTAGATTTGGAAAAGCTTTGAGTGCGAACGCAAAACTTGGTGCAGCAAAAAAAAAAAAAGCCTGAAGGTCAAGGATGGAGTGTGTGGGTGTTTGTTTGTAAATTGCTCACTTTTCAGTATGCAGCAGTCGTCCAAAAGTTGTGAAGAGTATCAAAAGAATTCATCTGTAATGTGGTACCAGTGGCGGCTGCTGGTCTTTCAAGTAGGGGAGGCTCATGTTCAGTTATTTTGTAAACACAAATAAAGTCTCCAAGTGTCTAGATTTTACAATGAAAATTTGAATTAATATCAACTCTGAACAGAATAAAACTTAAAAAATGCTCTGGCAGTGGTTTATATGATATATTAATAGCTCATTTTGCTGTTCACCCAAAAAAGAATTCAGCCTCAGACAGATCATTCAATCATCATGCAGAAGTTTAGCGTCCACTTCCAGAGATGCCGAGCGTCCGATGGGCGTCCATTTATCTAGTGACTATCCAGTTTGGCTGCAGTAGAACAACCCACTCCGGTGTAGACTAATGGGGATCCTTAATAAACTAAAATAAACTAAACTAAACTAAAACTCTGCTCCCCCATTGAAGTCAATGCACTCTCAGCTTCAACACTGTTTAATGCACATGAATGAGAAGAAAATCAACAGAGTAGCTGGTTCTGAACAAAAGTTGAATGCCTTCTAGTGCATATTTGGTAAATTTAATGTAAACTCAAAAGTAAGTATTTAAACATTTTATTTTTCTTATATTTTAGCGGAAGCTGTTTACTATTCAGCTGATCCAGGTGCCTTGAGTAAAGATTGTCTGCAGGCGTGTAGGGGGCGGAGGGACTGGAATAATATGGATGGATGGATTAACGTTCGGAACCAACTGACAAGTGTAAAAAGAGGGACGACTGTATTGTATTTGGCAGAATGATCGTCAAGTAATATACTGTAATATATTTGATCTGGAGATAATGCTTGTTGGTAAATATTTTCTGTTGACTTAAACTATGGTGGGACATATTGGTTTGCATAGGAGTAATAATTATTCACGGATTTGTATTATGGACATTGTCTATGTAACAGGGTCATGGTCATTATTTGGGACATCCCTACATAAGGAGACATATCATCTTTGATATAGGAACATATTTACAATTTATGCGGACGTCATACTTTTTGGCATGTAATATTTTTTGTGGACATTATCAATGTTGGGACACTTTTGCATAGATGAACTCAACACTTGTTGCAATGTATTTGCATTAGAAGACCTTCCAGGACATAATATAAGGAAACAGTTATGTAAAGTAAATGCATGAGGGCATTTTGTGATATGGAGATCATTGTTGGGCATTTTGACACAAGAGGACATTGTTGCTTTACATTTATAATTTAGTGTCAACACTGAGGTGTGTAATTCTTCCTATATAACATCATTGCTCAACGCTACCACCATAAAAATGTTTTTTTTAACAGTGTTTGTGTCCTCTGAAACCCAGCAGGGAAGCAGTTCAAATTGTTTTCCATCTTTGGAGGAAAAAAAGAAGGCGTCATTACGCAGGATATGTCGTGTGTACGGGCTGGATTTCTCTTAACAGCTGAAGCGCACCATTTGCTGTTGATGATAGAGAAGCTTTCTGGAGGCGTCTTCTTTTCAAGCGTGTTTTTGTGTCATTTGCATACATTTCTAGGGCCCGCATGAGAACATCTTTGCTAATGACAGCGCAAGTGGAGCGCAAAAAATATGCATATATAGCTCTTTAGACACCGTTTCTGAATGTCCTGTGTCCTCTGATGCAGACTCTAACCCCTAACCTGCCAACACGAGTGGGGGATTTGCACGTTGAGATCCAAACATTCCAAATACTTGGATTTTTTCAACTAAATAGTTTGGGAAAGGGGGCCTGGCCTTTTCCATTCACTGTCAGTCTTATTTTGTATATTACAGAAAACCGGTGTGCTTTACAATAGATATTTGATTTTGGTCATTTAATTTTGTCAGTTACAGGAGCACTCTGCTGTTTTTATGGATCTTCTGCACAAAAATAAATGAATAATCAAAAATCATCTCTCTGATAGCATTTTAGTGTTTTTAAGGATCTGTTGCAAAAACGTAAGTCGCTCACATATTTTCTGAAATCGCGGGCCACCTGTTGAGTAACCCAAATGCTGAAAAAGAAAGGACCTAAAATACAGCCTTGTGGAACATCACTAATATAACTAAACACGCTTAACAAATGACTGTATCGAAAGTAAAAATTCCACAGCAACACCTTAGTTACATAAATTACATTACAAAAAAAATTGTAACTTCCAAAAAAGAGGGGACTTAAAGGGTTGCCTTGAGAAATGCCCCAGTTATGTAAATCACAATTTTGGACCCAAGTGTTCGTTGTTTGTTAGCAAGGTTAAATGCCAATGCAAGGATCTGCCAATGTGTTTACAGTTGTCCATGTTCTAGTGTTTTTAGGAATTTGCTGCAAAAAATGTTTGTCTCCCAAGGTTTGGCATGAGCTTGTGGGACTGGTATGAACTAATTCTTAGGCCGGATTTGGCCCCCGAGCCGCCACTTAAATGGTCTAAATAGCATTAAGCGTTTGACATTGCGGCATGATGGCCATCGTAGAAAATTGCCTGAAATCGGTCATGTTCTTTTTTTAATGGGATGGAAATGTTTGGAGCGCAAAGACAAACTAATGAACAATGAGAGGACTGTGCAGAGACATTTGAAGCAGGTCACTGCCTTTAATGCATCAACATTTCTTGCAGGAGCTTGCATGGGAAGGTTTTTCTTTTTTTCTTTATTATGTGAAGTTCAAAGTTGCAGAGAAACCACGGGACTGCGGATTCCCACCTGCATGCATACGCACCGGCAAATTGTGTCATGAGACCCTGGCCTCAGTTCAAAGCGCATCCCTGTTCAAAGAGGAATCTGATTTAATTTTCACCTCGACGAGTGTAAGCGTTATCGAGGGAGAGCCACACCCTTTTTTTGGAGCCCGGGAAGACACTTTTCCATCCATTAAGAAGGATTTCACACTGCTTGGCCTTGCATTAGCCCAGCCAGGTCACGGTGGTTCATACCTTTTTTTAAAATGTCCATTTTCTCTCGCCTGGCTCGCCTACTGATGTCCAACATGTTCCGTCATCTAAAACCTGCTGTCATTTTCACACTTTTTAAAGGACTTTCTCTCCCTAGGCAGTTTTTAGAAGCTCCTAAACCTTTTAAGTCCACATCGAGTAGACCTGCACCTTTTTAAGCCATCAGCCTGTAATACCTGTGGATTAAAGCAGCAATGTAAGAATCAGAATTAGTTTTATTGGTGTCAGAGTTAGTTTGTGACGAACCCCAAAATGCAGCGAAGGAGGCAGGCATAGAATAGGAAAACATGATTTAATTAAAATAATGGAATAAGGACAAACAAAAGGGTACTAAAAAGGACATGCACGAGGCGGATAACAAACTAAAAGAGCTAGCATGAGAGCTAAAAGATAACGAGCCTAGTGTGGAAGCTAGCAGGTATCGAGCAGGAAACAGAAGTCGTACTTGTAATATGAAAACAAACTGGAAGCAGGGAACAAAAAACAGTAATCTACAAACATCTAACGAATATAGCTTACCGCTATGCTGCAATGACAAGCCCAGTAGGAACGACAAGTAGAACTGATATTGACACGACACAACAGGAGCGACAATACAGAAGAGACAATAACCGGGCACTGACTGGAGGACAAAAGCAGGTAAAAATAGGAGTGGGCTGATTGACACCAGGTGTGGCCAGGTGCCAATCAGCCGCAGCTGAGGGGAAACAGCGCTCAGGGAGAAAGACAGGAAACCAACAAAATAAGAGCGCTGACAGGTAATACTACACACACAGAGGAAAAAACTAGAACACAAACAAAAAGTCAGGGGCAAGCCTGACAATTGGTTAAGTATGATATACACACAAAGAAATTGACTTGGTATGATGCTCTCTTTGCTCAATGCAAGAAACAAAGAAAACGTAACTACTACGAAAGATCAAAATTATGCATTAAATGACAGCTTTTAAATGACAGTTCCTAAATAACAGTATATTGATGTTGTGATTGTGAACCTGTATAGTGAAGTTGTGGGCCACATCTTTTTTGTTGTTTTAGCATTGACGCTAACATTCTTAGTGTGTGTATATTTACTATATACATTAATTGGATTGCACAGTTATTTTTGTTCATTTGCTTTTAACTGCAGTGCCTTAAAAGGCATTTCTTCTCCTCACCTTTCAGGGGAGACCTGCACAAAAATAGAACCAATTGTGATAACTTATTTGTTTGCATGTCAGTCACCTACTAGCAGTGTTAATGTAATGTAGTCAACTTCAAGTGTAGTTTAGTGTAATGTTTATGGAAAAAATGTACTGTTGTTGACATGAATAATGTTGGGATCTATTGCTAACTATTTATATGGCAACCTATTCAGAGTAGCTCGGAAAAGAGTCTGAAAGTACACATGCATTTATTAATAAGACATGACCAGAGGTGGGTAGAGTAGTCAAAAATTGTTCATGTTAAAATAAGAGTACAGTTATGTTAGATCACTGGTTGTCAAACTTTTTTCACCAAGTACCACCTTAGAAAAAACTTGGCTCTCCAAATACCACCATAATGATTAACATTAAAATACAGTGTAGTAGGCCAAAGTATTTATTAAAAACAAGGCATAGGTGTTACTTAACAAGTATACCTGTTATTTTTGGCCACAGTAAAATTACACACAGTTTGAACAGTAACACTGTTTGAATATAGGAAAATAAAACACTGCGTACTGTTATGATCTGCTGCCCGGATTGTATTATGATTTAGATTTTTGAGTCTGTTTGTGTTTTCTGTTAGTTTTGGACTCCTTTTGTTATTCTTTGTGCACCTGTGAGTTAGTTTCATCACCATAGTAACTCATTATTTTCACCTGCCGCTTGCTCCTGACGTGCACCTGTTTTGTGATTACTGTCATTATTTAGCTTGCCTTATCCCGTCAGTATGCCTTGCTTTCTAATTTGTCTTTGAAGAACACGTAACGACTTCTGTTTTCCTGCTCGCTACCCGCTAGTTTCCACGCTAGGCCCTTTTGTTTGGCTAGCTTCCATGCTAAGCATCTTTTGTTTTCTAGCTCCCATGCTAGCTCTTTTGGTATTGTCAAAGTCTGTTTTTATTGCTTGAATAAATCATTTCCTACCTGCACACTGTGTCTGAAGCTCGTCTGCATGCCTGGGAGAACGAAATCCGCATCACGATGCCATCAACTCGTTACAGCGTACTACTAGAGAGCCATTGCCTGCAAACCACGTAACACAGTTTGAGAATTACTGCTTCAGAGTAATGTGACTCAAATATATGTAAAAAGTAGTCATCCAAATAATTAATTGAGTAAGAATAACTAACTATTCCGTGAAACGGCTACTCAAGTATTGAGTAACTTGTAAGGAACTTGTGATTTATTTAGTAACGAATAGATATTTTTTAATGGTTCTTTGACTACTACTAAAACTGTAGTTGGTGTTTTTGTGCGCGTGGGTCCGTGTAGTGGAAAAAAAATAAAATCATACATAATTCACTGCAACGCGTTTTCTCTAGTTGGAAGTTGGAAGCCTAAATGTGACACGAATGACAGCACAAGACATAAATGTGATTTTTCCTAATTTGTAAGCAAACATTTTAGATTTGTGCTGCCTTGTCAGACGTCATGTAACTTTTTACAGTGAGTACGTTTCCATGCTCTAAATTAGTTTTATCTGTCAAATAATCCAAATTTGTGTATTTTCACAGTTACATGTAAAGTTTTAGTCTCAATGCTCTTTCTCTGGTGTGACTGTTAGCCATACGCAGCGTGCCTCTTGTATACTAAGGGGGGATTGTGGTCATTTTAGCTTGTTTAACGATGTGAGAATGTAAATACAATAGGAAAAGACAATGCTTCCTTCTAATAGCGCTAGTAACTTTCAAGCTCCGGATCTAACAGATAAGTACATGCTTTTTGTTGTTGTTGGTAATATGTTCATGTGTTTAAATTACACATTTGTTCTTTATAGAAATTATTCAGTAAATTATTTGTAAATGCTGTTTTACCGTTGATATTTCAATAACGTTGTCAACATTGTTGTGTTTGGGCGTTTAATTTGTACATTACAAGGTAAAATATGAATAATGATGTTGTGGATAATTTGAACGAATAGGATCGATGCTGTCTTACAGTCATGTATTTGTTTTTGTCTACTGACTAACGAAACATACATGTAATATTTTTACTCTGTATTACTTATAATACAGGGTTAAATATATATATATATATATGTATGTATGTATGTATGTGTATCTATATGTATGTATGTATATGTATCTATATATATGTATATATGTATGTGTGTGTGTGTGTGTGTCATAAAAAACACTGTACATTTAACAGTAAAATTTGGGCAACTAAACTGCCAATTTTTTCAGTAAAAAAGTGTACTGTTTTGTTGTAAAAAAAAATAAAAATGCTGTATATTTGACACTTTTCTTTAGAATACAAAAATCAAAAATTGACTAAACCACAATAGTAGGCTAATTTACAAAACATGCTGCATTTGGGTTGTTGATAGAAACTTGAACACTTGTTTTCTGTCACTTCAAGACACGGCATGAAAAACAACAGTACGGAGACCGAGTCAAAATGCAATAAAATTCTAACCTTACCTCAAAACCACAGCAAGATGAAATTAAAACACACCTAATGAACCCAACAGAGTTGTGGTCCAAAGGCACCTGCTGTGACAAGCAGACAACGAGAAATTACAGATTTAATTTCTAAATTCATGTGTGCTGAGATGACCTAGTATACACTGTTGAAAATTAATTGCTTGTACTCACAACCAACTTTTTATTTAATTATCTCATATAAAATGTATTTTTGGATACAGTAAAAGAAAAATGCATTTCGTGTGTATATACTGTATATAACAATGAGTCTCAAATTGTGGTACATGTACCACGAGTGATATGTGAGCGCTATCTAGTGGTATGCCAAATAATCACTTAATTAAATATTGAAACACAGTATTACTTTTCAAGACTGTCTGTAATGTCACAGTGGCCAAAATATTAATTATATTTTTTAAATAAAACCACAACCTTGTTTTTAATGAATTCATAGGCCTACTACGCTGCCGTGGTTTAATGTTGGTCATTATGGTAGTTCGGTGGTATGATGGAAAGCCGAATGTTTTCAGTGGTGGTACTTGGTGAAGAAAGTTGAGAACCACTGGTATGCAGTATAATACTAAAACATTTTGGTTATCGGACATACATGTTTTACTTGTTCGATTCTACTGTAATATCAGTTATAATGTCAAGCAGCTTTAAACTTCCATTAGTATAATTTTGTCTAAAAGAGTTGGTATTGCGTCCAACGGTCCTCCCTGGCTTGTGTTGACAAGGAGTGTAATAAATGATTGTAAACAGTGTGAGACAATACAACAAACATGCCCAAAAAATAAGTACAACCCGAGCCAGTAGAAATGACCGTACCCCCAAGAGTGTCCCCTAAAAGTGACGCCTCTGCAGAAAAGAGCGGAAAGTGAATGAGTACCCCTCCTTCTTTGCCTTTATTGAGGCAGCTGCACCCTTTGACCTCTACGCTTGTGGAATGTGTGTGTGTGTGCATGGAGGGAAGGAGGGATGGTGGTGAATTTGGGAGATGGAGGGGAGGGAGGGGTGGCGAGGACAAAAGCTGTCATGGCGGAACAATGAGCATGGAGAATGGTGTGTGTCCATAGAGCCACTGAGCCGTGTTAGTGTGCGAACTGGGCAGGGAGAGGGCACACTGGGGGTAGGGGGGGTTCTGGATTAAAAAAAACTAGAGCGTGAGGAAGATGAGGATGAGGAGGTGAAAGAGGCACGCAGAGGCTATTTGTTTTGTCGAGCAAGACTCCTAAATACTTAACTTCCGTTGCCAAAGGAAACAGAACACAAGGCCCAGTACTGGGACTGTGCGTGTGTGCGTGTGCATGCGTGTGTATGTGTGTGTGTGTGTGTGTGTGTGGGTGTGTGTGTGTGTGTCAAGCATACCAAAAAGGGGCCCTGTCGCCTTACACACTGTACCAATGACATCACTACGCCTTTAAATTGCCACATTCACACAGACCTGTTTCGGTTGATGTGTGTGCGTATATTTCTAGCAAAGCAACTGACCAAAGACAGAGGACGTACTAAAACTCGACCATTGGCTCGTTTGTTTGTCCGATCACTTCCCAACACTGCCGCTCTACTGCGGTTTTCCTCATTTTGTGGATTATTTCCAGTCTTTGAGGGGTGTTTATTTTTGCAAGGCATTAATTACTTGCAAGAGGAGCGATCGCAATAATTGAATTACACGTCATTATGAGAGGCTACAGGAAGGCCTACAAATGTTCCATGTTCAAGTCCTCTTCTGGCAAAAATGGAAGAGGTGGGCCAGGGTTTTGCATGCAATGGTAATGGACATGTGCAATTTAACAGAGGCAGAAATTTAAATGTTTTCAACAACAACCGAAACATTTTATACATGGATTGAAAATAATCCAAAGGTTATAACCCACGTCTGTATTACGCAGGTGAGTAAGCATTCACATGATTTGTCTTCCCGTAATGACTTGACCGCATTGAGCGTGTGCATGGAATCATTCAGTCCTCCGGGTTACCTCTCCCAATTGCGCCAAAAGGAAGTGGACAGAAGGACGGATTAGTGCGCACACACTAGCCAAACGTGCAAAACTTTTGGCATGCAGTGGGCCCAGGCACGTTACGAATGTCCGAGTGTGTTCACAAAAATGTGAATGCTCTAAATCACTAATGTATCACACTTAGTCACACGCATGCACGCACACACTGTATAGTAGTATTTATTCTCCATCTGGTTGTGTTAGTTGTGGTAAGTACTCAGCAATGGTGGGAGTGCAGTGAAGTGGTGCAGGTTAAGAAGTTTGTCTGGGTCACACACAACACTCTAGCCTCTCTCGTGAAACAGGACCACTTAACTGCATGCAGCTCACACAACACCCCTCAACAATGACTTATATTATGGAAACAAAATTAATGCACACTCACGTACTGTATATATGCTTAAACACACACTGCATAGTAGTTAATGCATGAACATGGAAACAAGTGCATGCGAATTTGCTCCTATATACAGTGCACACCTAACACATTATGTATGCACCCTTGCATTGGCAGGGGAGATACACACTCAACTGTTAGGTGACACAGACACACACAATGGCATTTAGAGTGTCCCACCAACATACTTGCCAACCCTCCCGGATTTTCCGGGAGACTCCCGAAATTCAGCGCCTCTATCAAAAACCTCCCGGGAAAAATTTTCTCCCGAAATTCAGGCGGAGCTGGAGGCCACGCCCCCTCCAGCTCCATGAGAACCTGACTCAGCAATGTTGTGACCCTCTTAAACAGGACAATACTTCCATCTACTGTAGATAGAATAGAATGTAAATATATTCTACGTATATTCTGCATTTAAGTGCAGTCAAGGGACATGCATTAGGGAGTCTGTTCTGAAGCCCACAGTAAAAAGACGTAACTTCATCACGTCGCCTGGTTATTGACTCCAACCCAAAATATTACACCGTCGACGAGCAAAATAAAGAAATACGTTTTCAAGTTCCAGAACGAGTGGAAACAATAATTTCAGTTTATCCAGGAGAGTCCAAAGGGTAAGGGGTTTGTTGCCTGTAAGTTTTGTAGAACAGACTTTTCCATTGAACACGGCGGCCGAACGGCTATACTCAGCCATGAACGGTCAGCTAAGCACAAAGCGTCCGCAACCCAGTATTATGAGCCACCTCACAAAATGGAGACCCGATGGTGTAACTCATGCTGAGACAAAGATGCCTATGCTGATAGCTGGAAGCAACATCCCATTCTCATTTGCGTATGTCTACAACAAATCTGTGATATATGTTCCCGGATTCGGAGATCGCTCGCCAATACGCAAATGGCAGAACAAAGGTTACTCAAATAGTGAAAGGTAAGTGTTTTTTTTTTTGTTTAGTAACCAGCAAGCACAGTACAGTAAGTAGAACTATGTTTTTATTACTGTGTATTTGATAGGTGCCGTCGGAAATTCAACTATTTCTTTTATTTATATATATAATAAAATAAATATATATAGCAATAATTCACTAAGTCAAGTATTTCATACATACATATATATATATATATATATATATATATATATGTATATACATATATATATAATATATATATAAATAAAAGAAATAGTTGAATTTCCGACGGCAGCTATTAAATACACAGTAATAAAAACACATCCCACGGGTGTGCAGACTAATTGGGAACAGGTGGGTGTCATGATTGGGTATAAAAACAGCTTCCATGAAATGCTAAGTAATTCACAAACAAGGATGGGGCGAGGGTCACCAATTTGCAGGCAAATTGTCGAACAGTTTTAGAACAACATTTCTCAATGAGCTATTGCAAGGAATTTAGGGATTTCACCATCTACGGTCCGTAAAATCATCAAAAGGTTCAGAGAATCTGGAGAAATCACTGCACGTAAGCGATGATATTACGGACCTTGATCCCTCAGGCGGTGCTGCACCAAAAACCGACATCAGTGTGTAAAAGATATCACCACATGGGCTCAGGAACACTTCAGAAAACCACTGTCAGTAACTACAGTTGGTCGCTACATCTGTAAGTGCAAGTTAAAACTCTACTATGCAAAGCGAAATCCAGAAACGCCGCCGGCTTTTCTGGGCCTGAGATCATCTAAGATGGACTGATGCAAAGTGGAAAAGTGTTCTGTGGTCTGACGAGTCCACATTTCAAATTATATTTGGAAACTGTGGACGTGGTGTCCTCTGGAGCAAAGAGGAAAATAACCATCCGGATTGTTATAGTCGCAAAGCCAGCATCTGTGATGGTATGGAGGCGCATTAGTGCCCAAGGCATGGGTAACTTACACATCTGTGAAGGCACCATTAATGCTGAAAGGTCCATACAGGTTTTGGAGCAACATATGTTGTCATCCAAGCAACGTTATTATGGACGCCACTGCTCATTTCAGCAAAACAATGCCAAGCCACATGTTACAACAGCGTGGCTTCGTAGTAAAAGAGTGCGGGTACTTTTCTGGCCTGCCTGCAGTCCAGACATGTCTCCCATCGAAAATGTGTAGCCCGTTGTTGTCGTATTTTACGCTTCATAAGACCCCGGACTGTTGAACAATTTAAGCTGTACATCAAGCAAGAATGGGAAAGAATTCCACTTTCAAAGCTTCAACAATTCCTCAGTTCCCAAACGTTTATTGAGTGTTGTTAAAAGAAAAGGTGATGTAACACAATGGTGAACATGCCCTTTCCCAACTACTTTGGCACGTGTTGCAGCCATGAAATTCTAAGTTGTTTATTATTTGCAAAAAAATAAATAAAGTTTATCAGTTTGAACATCACATATGTTGTCTTTGTAGTGCATTCAATTGAATATGGGTTGAAAAGGATTTGCAAATCATTGTATTCCGTTTATATTTACATCCAACACAATTTCCCAACTCATATGGAAACGGGGTTTGTATTTATACACTCAACAATAACACAAACACAACTTTTTTGTTCATATTTCGATCAGGCTGAACTCAAAGATTGTTCTGCAAACACAATAGGCCTATATGTGTGTGCCTTAGGCCAACCACTATTTGATATGCAGTTTTATCATACAGCACAATGGCACATTGCATTATAACTGGTAAACTGGTAACCTGGTAACATGACTCATTGTACATGTTGGATCTACAAACCCCTTTTCCATATGAGTTGGGAAATTGTGTTATATGTAAATATAAACGGAATACAATGATTTGCAAATCCTTTTCAACCCATATTCAATTGAATGCACTACAATCAAAAGATAATTGATGTTCAAACTCATAAACTTTTTTTTTTTGCAAAACATTATTAACTGAGAATTTCATGGCTGCAAAACGTGCCAAAGTAGTTGGGAAAGGGCATGTTCAAAACTGTGTTACATCACCTTTTCTTTTAACAACACTCAATAAACGTTTGGGAACTGAGGAAACTAATTGTTGAAGCTTTGAAAGTGGATTCTTTCCCATTCTTGTTTTATGTAGAGCTTCAGTCGTTCAACAGTGCGGGGTTTCCGCTGTCGTATTTTATGCTTCATAATGTGCCACACATTTTCGATGGGAGACAGGTCTGGACTGCAGGCGGGCCAGAAAAGTACCCGCACTCTGTTTTTATGAAGCCACGGTGTTGTAACACGTGCTGAATGTGGCTTGGCATTGTCTTACTGAAATAAGCAGGGGCATTCATGACAAAAACGGCGCTTAGATGGCAGCATATGTTGTTCCAAAACCTGTATGTACCTTTTAGTATAATGGTGCCTTCACAGATGTGTAAGTTACCCATGCCATGGGCACTAATGCACCACCATACCATCACAGGTGCTGGCTTTTGAACTTTGCGTCTATAACAGTCTGGATGGTTCGCTTCCCCTTTGATCCGGATGAAACAATGTCAAATATTTCCCCCAAAAATTTGAAATGTTGACTCGTCAGACCACAGAACACTTTCCCACTTTGCATCAGTCCATCTTTGATGATCTCGGGCCCAGAGAAGACGGCGGCGTTTCTGGATGTTGTTGATATATGGCTTTCGCTTTGCATAGTAGAGCTTTAACTTGCACTTGCAGATGTAGCGACCGACTGTATTTAGTGACAGTGGTTTTCTGAAGTGTTCCTGAGCCCATGTGGTGATATCCTTTAGAGATTGATGTCGGTTTTTGATACAGTGCCGTCTGAGGGATCGAAGGTCACAGTCATTCAATGTTGGTTTATGGCTATGCCACTTACGTGCTGGGATTTCTCCAGATTCTCTGAACCTTTTGATGATATTATGGACCGTAGATGTTGAAATCCTTAAATTTTTTTGCAATTTCACTTTGAGAAACGTTGTTCTTAAATTGTTTGACTATTTGCTCACGCAGTTGTGGACAAAGGGGTGTACCTCGCCCCATCCTTTCTTGTGAAAGACTGAGCATTTTTTGGCAAGCTGTTCCCAATTAGCCTGCACACCTGTGGGATGTTCCAAATAAGTGTTTGATGAGCATTTGCACACCTGTGGGATGTTCCAAGTAAGTGTTTGATGAGCATTCCTCAACTTTATCAGTATTTATTGCCACCTTTCCCAACCTCTTTGTCACGTGTTGCTGGCATCAAATTCTAAAGGTAATGATTATTTGCAAACAAAAAATGTTCATCAGTTTGAACATTAAATATGTTGTCTTTGTAGCATATTCAACTGAATATGGGTTGAAAATTATCTGCAAATCATTGTACTCCGTTTATATTTACATCTAACACAGTTTCCCAACTCATATGGAAATTGGATTTGTATTAAAAAGAGACAACATCATTCTGCTTGAAGAAGTAAATGCTTTACATTATTATTACATTACTTGATACTACTGTTGTCAGTTGTATTGTTTTTCTTATCTAAAAGTGTTTTATTCTTAAAAGCCATGATGCATATTAAAATGTTGGTGTTTAGCAAGGATTAAATAGATTTTTAATCATTTCCATGGGCACGTAAATTTTAAAGTAGTCATCCTATGATGTTTTTTCTACATTTAAATCACTTCCTTGTTTTTGAAAAAAAATTTAATGGTGGTTCTTTTGCCAACATTTTGCATAAAATATTTTTTACGGATTTCTTTTTGTGGCCAGTCATTATGACATGCCTCCACTTCGACTGTGTCATCGTTGGAACTTTTAACGCCTAAATAGTGAGTCTCCTGACAGGCATAAGTTAGAACTATACGCTACTTTGTATTAGAAATGGTGGAAGCGAAGTAAGCATGTGAATGTGCAAGCCAGTCCGACCCACAAATAGAGGATAGAAAAAAAGAAGGCGCTCGTTTGGAGGAAGTATGAAGGAAGGCAACATTGTTTCATAAACATCTCTGCCATGTCGCTGTGTTTTGATTCAAAATTGTCTGGACTTATCCTGATCCCAAGTGCACAAAAAATGTACCAATAGATACAAAAAAAAGGTTGGTTTTGCATGATTGGTCGTCTTTATGGGCTTGATCATGGAACACGTCAAACTCATAAGTTGGGGTACCACTCTTCATCTAACCGGCCTTACAACAGTACACCACATGGCAACACATCCAGCATCTTCACCTCAAAGATTGACCAGGACCAGCCACCCAGAAAGCTGCTGCAACAATAAGTGTGAAGTGAAGTGTGAATTATATTTATATAGCGCTTTTCTCAAAGTGACTCAAAGCGCTTTACATAGTGAAACCCAATATCTAATTTTTACATTTAAACCAGTGTGGGTGGCACTGGGAGCAGGTGGGTAAAGTGTCTTGCCCAAGGACACAACGGCAGTGACTAGGATGGCAGAAGCGGGGATCGAACCTGCAACCCTCAAGTTGCTGGCACGGCCGCTCTACCAACCGAGCTATACCGCTCCAATAAGTTTGCATAACCAAATAACTTCTGCAGGGAAGTTCATTTGCATGCCTGTTGTCCTCATTGGGTCTTGACCTGAGTTCAGTTCGGCCTCATAACCAACTTGAGTGGACAAATGCTTACATTTGTAGGCCTCTGGCACTTTGGACAGGTGTTCTCTTCACGGATGAATCTATGTTTTCACTGTAGAGGGCAGATGGCAGACATCATCTATGGCGTCGTGTGAGTGAGTCGTTTGCTGATGTCACCGTTGTAGCTGGAGTGACCCGTGGTGGCGGTGGGGTTATGATATGGGCAAGCATGTGTTATGAACATAAAACACATTTGCATTTTATGGATGACATTTTCAATGCACAAAGGTACTGTGACAACTTCCTGAGGCCCATTGTTGTGCCACAACCATCACTTCATAAAGCAGAATGATAATGTACAGACTCATGTGATGTGAGGCTCCGTACACAATTCCTGGAAGCTGAAAACATCCTAGTTCTTGCATGGCCAGCATACTCACCGGACATGTCACCCATTAAGTATGTCTGTTATGCTCTGGATGGCCGTGTACGTCAGCACATTCTGGTTTCTGCCCATACTTCACAATCAGCAATCTGAAGACCGTAATGCAAAGAAGTGTTGTACTGTGAGGAAAATGGTGGTTAACAAGATATACCGACTGGCTTTCTCACCATGGTAAACTACAAGTTTACTATTTTTAACAATGTTGTTGTTTCTAATTTTTTTTTATATGGACCCTCTCACTTTGCCATGTAAAGCAACTGCATTTTGTCCACTAGCACCTCACCAATATCCCAAAAACTAGGTGGAGGACTTTTTCTTTATTGTAATTTTGAAGAATTTACCTGAATGTGCAGAGGGGTTAGTGCGTCTGCCTCAAAAATACGAAGGTCCTGCAGTCCTGGGTTCAATTCCAGGCTCGGGATCTTTCTGTGTGGGGTTTGCATGTTCTCCCCATGAATGCGTGGGTTCCCTCCGGGTACTCCGGCTTCCTCCCACTTCCAAAAACATGCACCTGGGGATAGGTTGATTGGCAACACTAAATTGGCCCTAGTGTGTGAATGTGAGTGTGAATGTTGTCCGTCTCTCTGTGTTGGCCCTGCGATGAGGTGGTGACTTGTCCAGGGTATACCCCCCCTTCCGCCGGATTGAAGCTGAGATAGGCGCCAGCACCCCCTGCGACCCCAAAAGGGAATGAGCGGTAGAAAATGGATGGATACCTGAATATGCATGAACTATTTCTGTTCAAAATTGTTAGAAGTGTTAAATGTTTAAATATTAACTTTCAGCTTACTGTACAGTGCCAACTGTACTACTATATGAATACGTGTTTTCTCTTGTTTCATTGAAAATAAAACTGCAAAGTCCAGTTGGCCGTCATCTGTTTTAATTACAGTACGAGACACAATTGTGTCGAAGTCGTGATTTTTTTGTTCATCCTTGAAATCAGAAATTATTACTTTGAAAAAGCAGTTTTATACTTGTGAGTGCAACAGTTGATATTCTAGTTTCAAGCATGTTTCACTCATTATAGGTCATCAAATCTCAGCAACAATCTGTAATATCCTACCGAGATAATTTTGGACCAAAACACTTAAAACAAATAAAACACTGTAACCTAAAATCTGGTTAATGGGAATTATCTTATCACACAGAAAATAAGCAAATATCACCCTTATTGAAGATATTTAATCTTACTTAGATTTCAGTTTTTGCAGTGCAGACGGTGATCCAGATCGGCCTAAATATGTAGTTCCTTCTCTTATTTCGGACATTTACTAAAAGGTATAATAATTCACCCAAATTTTTGAGCTATTTATTAAGGAATGAAATAAATGGAGTGAACACTCTTGTCAGTCATCCACTGTCTTTGTCTCCACAGGGCTGCTAGCATACACAGACAGAACATGTGTGGGTCTTTACTGTATGTGATTGTTTTTGCGTCTGATGAAACAGGTGGTTGGTCTCTCTGTAGGATGGACAACTCAGAGCTCTTATTTTACACACATACACACGCCCACACATACAGAGTAAAACTCTCTTTTAGGGTTTCACCGCCATTGGTCACAGCAGCTGCTTGGGTCCTTTGGAGGAAAACGATGTGTGACCAAATCCACTGATCTCACTTTTTTTGTTTCCTTTACTTTGCACCCCTTTACTCCTTACCCTGAAAATAACCTGTGGTGACGTCCCCTACAGTAGCTCACCAGACACATTCTAAAGGCATATGTGTGTGTGTCATACATTAGTGTGTGTGTACAGTGTTCATCTAGTATTTGTTTAAAAGCTTTGTTAAAACTAGTTTTATTTTGTCCTCTGTCCCGGCACGACTGAGGACATTTCATTATGCAAATGGGCATCTCTGCTGATGAGCATGGCCCCAGGCTTGTATCTTTCGCACACACTGTACATAGGAACCAGTGGTGTGCCGTCAGGGCCAGCAAGGCCTTCTCTGCTGGCCTAACATAACCAGAAATCATGATCATAATTAAAGATAAAAGTATTTTTTTATATACATTCCCTAAATATCTAAAAGTTGTCACACTCTCTTCATGTCATATTATGCCCCTTCCAACGCTGTTGTTTTTAGGGTGTAAAGTCTTTATCCAATCAGAATTCAGCTAGTTTATGTTGCCATGCTGTACCAAATCTGCCCAAAGCCTTCAGAATCAACAATGCTGGCGTCCGTGCACCGTAAGTAAACGGTAACATACAATTGACAGACAGTTGCAATAGCCAATCAGACCACATGTTGTTGTCAGTAAGGTATATAGCCTAAGGCAGATATAGGTTTTGATGTTATGAGCTAGGTCAGTGTTTTTCAAACACTGTGCCAAGAGTAACCATGTTATACTCTTCCATATCAATAGGTGGCATCCGGTAGCTAACTGCTTTGTAGATGTCGGGAACATGTCGTGTGAGACAACGAGGGTTCGTCGTCGTATCTAATGCTTAAACCAAATGTAAACAAAATGTGAGTGCCCCTAAGAAAAGGTATTGAAGCTTAGGGAAGGCTTTGCAGAAGAAAGCTAAAACCCAACTCGCTAAAAAGTAAACAAAAACAGAATGCTGGACGACAACAAAGACTTACTGTGGAGCAAAGACGGCATCCACAATGTACAACCGAACATGACATGACAATTAACAATGTCCCGACAGAGAAGGATAGCAACAACTTAAATAGTCTTGATTGCTAAAACAAAGCAGGTGCGGGGAATAGCGTTCAAGGAAGACATGAAACTGCTACAGGAAAATACGAACAAAAGAGGAAAAGCCACCAAAATAGGAGCGCAAGACAAGAACTGAAACCCTACACAGGAAAACACCAACACTTCAAAATAAGTCACAGCGCGATGTGTCGGGATGATGTTCAAAAAACGTCTCTCCCGATGCTTCGATGACAAAAGAATCCATTCCATGGATTCAAATCCCTTTTTGAGAACCGATTCCCGTTATCGAAGCCACTATACCGTATTTTCGCGACCATATGGCGCACCGTATTAAAATGCGCCGTGTCAGTTACGGGTGCTATCTTTATATTTAACGCATAAATGAGGCGGAGAGTATGGACACTGTTTTAAAAAGGCAGCAGGCGCAAAGCTGAGTTCGGTTGTACTTTATTGAAACATTTATCAATGGACTCACATTATTTTTTGATCCATCCTCATTCACAAATCCATCAAAGACCTCATCTTCTGTGTCCGGAATGAACAGCGTGGCAAGTTCTCCATCAAGCATGCCAGATTCCCTCTCGTCATTTTCAAAGTCTCTCGTTGCCGTGGGGCTCCTCTGAAAAAGTAAAAGCCGACTTCTCTTTTCCTGTTGTGCGTATAGATTCGCTACCATGCTGGTCCCCTTCTTCAGTGTGCTTCACCGGAATGTCGAAAGTGAACAGCACCTCGTCCATGTTGGTGATGTGTTTGCGGGCATTTTTTTAAAATTTACAACGCACATAGCAGCACTATATGCCCACTGTGGGTGTGCCTGTAGTGTCCTCTCTCACCTGAAACCTTCACCCTTTAACGTCTGCATGCTATCCTCAGTCACGTCCGCCTTTCCTTCATATAAACAGCGTGCCGGCCCAGTCACATAACATCTACGGCTTTTGGAACTCAGTGCACACACAAGGGGCACACACAACAACCTATTTGGATTCGATAAGCGATTCGATAAGGAATCAGTTCGATAAGTGGATTCGATATTGGTGTCGACATTGATAATTTCTTAAGGAACATCATCCTTAGTTATGTGAAACGTCATGACAGTGACTTTCAGACAAGAGGTATAGTGATGCATACTTGGTTATGGTTTAAAGTCATATCCAACAATTGCGACAACTTTTTACTGTCAACTGAGGTTCATGATTAAATGATTTCTGCTGGTGGTTTGCCTTCGTATATTTTCAATGAAAAAAATGTGCCTCAGCTCAAAAAAGGTTGAAAAACACTGAGCTAGGTAACAGAAGAACTCCATTACCCAGCATGCCACAGTAGTGAAGCGCATGCGGTGGAATGTTTTTGATGAGCACCTTGTGGACTATACTTTAAGAACCCCGCCAACACGCCTCATCTGCATCATTTATGATTAGACAGGACAGCACATGCATTTGCAAGGTCATTTTCAAGGTGGATATTTAAAGAGAAACTTCATCTTATGAGATGTCAGCCAACTCCGGAAGCTCGAATGGGTTCTACTGATTGTAAGTTCAGATATTTTTTTTCTTTATTTTTTCACGTTTAATATGTTTTCTGCAATTTAAGATATGTTTTAATTGTTGATGCAGGTTTATTGATTTTTAATTGCGCCGGAAAATAACCCGTTTTGTTCATTGTTGTTGTTGATGCAATGCCCAGTAGTACGTAAAGTTGTTCCTGTATAGTATTTCTCCAGAATTGGTCATATGGTGACATAAATTATGGTGTTTTGAGAGGTAATCATTGAAGTCGGACATCACTAGGTGGGAAAACACACGGCCCGCCACTGATAAAAATACATATGTGTGCTAGGGTTGTCCCTCCTCGTCACGTCGTGTCATTGCTGGTTTTATGAGCAGACGAGCATGCTCTGTAGCACACAATCACAGAGTATTTACAAAGAGACACTGTGTGTGGACAGAAAAGGGAGAACGGAGGCATTTTGGCTTAAAAACTAACGATAAAGGTGAAGTTATAACACTGAAACGCCCTCAGGACGAGATGTTTTAAGACATAGCAAGCTAGCTGCTAACGTCCATCCGCTGTTGGCAGTGTTTTAGCGACCTCTAAATTACTAATCCTGGTCTCCATGGTGACAATGCACGTTTCTTCCAAGTATCATCCCAGCAGGACGAGGAATAGCTAAACATGTTTCACTACACACCGTAGCTCAACGGCATCACAATGTAAACAAACATCATGGGTGGATCGATACCCGACATCCACTGTTTATTTATTTAGTTTATTAAGGATCCCCATTAGTCTACACCGCAGTGGAGACTATTCTTCCTGGGGTCCAGTAATGATATCAAGTACAGGCAAGTATCTAGTCGATAGTACTATGATTACGTCCATGTTTTTTGGCATCATAACATCTTCTTTCGTTTAAAAAAAATGTTTGTTATGTTTATAAACTCAGGAAATATGTCCGTGGACAAATGAGGACTTTGAATATGACCAATGTATGATCCTGTCACACCGGGGTGAAGTATTGTCTGGGTTTTGTTTGGTTTCATGTTGTCTTGTCATTTCCTGTTTTATTTTGAAAAGTTAACTCTCCCTCTCGTTTCAGGTCACTTGCCCTTCCTCCTGTTTCACTGGTCTGATGTCTCTCCTGATTGCCTGATTGTGCCCACCTGTGTCACCCTCCCTCATGTGTATAAATGTCTGGTCTTCCTCTTGTCTTGTGCCAGAGTATATCGTCTCGCTACGTGCCTCCAGCCTTGTCCACAGCCTTGAACCAAGTTTTGCTAAGTATTACCTTGCCTTATTTATTGATTTCTTTGTTTCCTCTGAGAAAGAGTGATTTTGTTTGTTAAAGTTTTTGGTCAAGAATTTTGTGTCTAATTTCAGTGCTTTGCCTTCTTTTTTTCCCCCTCCTCTTGGAGCGCTTTAGTTTGTAGTTTTCTCAGCTTTTTATAGCGCACTTTCTGTTAAAAAGTTCTTGTCTCCTCTGCGTGAGTGATTTACCTTTTTTTAGCTAATCATAGATTGTTGTTCTTTTGTTAGAAGATTTGTGTGTAATTTTGCTATTGCCTTTTTCCTCCCTATGGAGTGATTTTCTGTTTATTGCGTTTTGCCTATGTCTTTATCATAGATTCCATAGCCGCTTTGCTTTAATCACTCTGTTCAAAGAGATTTCAAAGAAAACTTAAATAAAGCTTGAGTCAATTGTCCCCCTTCTGCACCTGAGTCATCATTCTCGCCAAGGTTTAACAGATCCTGTAACTACTTGGTATCGGATTGATACCCACATTTGTGGTATCATCCAAAACTAATCTTAAGCATCCAAACAGAAGAATAAGTGATTATTACATTTTAACAGAAGTGTAGAAAGAACATGTTAAAAGAGAAAGTAAGCAGACATTATCAGTAAATGAACAAGTAAAATAAAAATTCATTTTCTACCACTTCTCCTTTATAATGTTGACAAAATAATAGAACGATAAATGACAATATGTTACTGCATATGTCAGCAGACTAATCAGGAGTTTTTGTTTGTTTACTTACTACTAAAAGAAAAGTTGTCTTCTATGTTCACTATTTTATTTAAGGACTTAACTGCAATAAAAAACATGTATTTAATGAACCCTAAGATGTTTTGTTAAATTAAAGCCAATAATGCAATTTTTTGTGGTCCTCTTTATTTAGGAAAGTATCGAAATAATTTTAGTACCGGTACCAAAATATTTGTATCGTTACAACACTAATGCGCGCACACTCAGACACATGCAGACAAACATGCGTGACTCTGCCACACAGACAGTCACGCATGTCCTGATGTGTCTGCAGGCATGGCAGGGGAGTGTGTGTGTGTGTGTGTGTGTGTGTGTGTGTGTGTGTGTGTGTGTGTGTTTTGGGGCCAGGAGGACACCGTAAACACGCATACACACATTTGTATTGCTGCCATTGATATAATGGCACACACACTGGTTTCAACGAAACATGCACCTTTTTTACACACATACATGTGCGTGCTAAAGGTCAAATTACACACACACAACCCCGTTGACACACAAAAGAAGATCCCTACCCCATGTGGATGTGACCCAATGACCCTGCTGTCATACACAAGGCCCATCTGCCACAGAGAAACACAGGGGGAGGGAAATGGTGGGGGGGATGCCATGAAGGAGGAGGAGGTGGTAAAAGTGTGTGTGTGTGTGGGGAGGGCTGCTATACCGAAAAGCAACTTGAACAGAATAAAGAGAAAGAATGTGTCTTCACGGTACATTTTGAGAGGTGGACTTTGCACAGATGTGCTTTTTGGTAGGAATGGTTTACTGGTTTCATACCCCCACCTTTCCCCCCCAAACTTCCCCAGTTTTCTATTCTTGCTTTAGTCACACACACACACACACACACACACACACACACACACACACACACACACACGCGCGCGCACACACACTCAAAGCCACAAAACATGTACTCCTGTTTGCCCCGGGCTTTTCTTTTCTACAACCTGCTGCTGCCTTCTCAGGTCTGGCAAAGGTACATAAAAATGGACTGCCCTCCAAGTGGAGCAGATGAGGGACAGAAGGCAGACAAAGATGTCAGAAGCGGGCTGGAGGAGAGGGGAGGGGGATCTGGTGGGCTGTTTATGAAAAGTGGTGGTGACTTTTAAACTGCCGTGCGTGGAGTTTTATGAGCTTAATTCTGCTAAGGAGACCTACTTATTGCGGAAGAAAATATGTTTTCTTAGTCTAGTGTCGCTCCATGCTGAGACTCGTAATGTACAAAATGTGGATTTGGATGAAAAGCACAGGGTACGTATGCAAATGTGCTCCCGTTTTATCGCACATCACATATTGGCATTGACTGCCAATATGGCGGCACTTCCTCAATGGTGCCTGAAATACAGCCCGTAAAAAAAACAGCCGTAAAGTTTTACTCTCTCCGTCTACTCTGTTCCATCGTTTTACCGTCCGGCTGTACTTTTGTGCAGATTAATACCCCGTTTAAATTCCAGCTATTGACCACAGAAAATGTTTGACTTGTTCATGACGAGGAATAGAAGCAGAAAGAAGAAGGGTGGGAACAAAAACAGCGATGAGGCGGAGTTAACATAACCCGCTTATCCCCTAATCATGTTTATGCAAATGTTATGTATATGTGTCCATACAAAGGATTGCGACTATCACATATAAGGCAGGCCCTGCTTACATATTCACATAATTCCATGATTTGGACACGCTGCATGGCTAAATGTGATTACGCCAATTCTGCAAAAGTGCAGGAATAATTTAAATAACTAACTTTAAAATCAGTTGGCTAGAACTAACAGACAATGAATGAATGGCAAACTTCAATACAATTAAGATGGAGTGCAGATTATTTCTCCATTAGGTAAAAACAGCCTGGAGGAGTTGCCTTTATTGGAAGCCAAAAACTAGTCATTTTCTCTTTTGGTCTATCAGGTTAATAAAATGTTGGCATTGTGATTTTAGTTTGCTGTGTTGTAGAACTGCATTACATAATATTAAAGGGGACTTCTTATAATTTGTATCTACAGTTACAAAAATTCCTTGGGGTTTAGATAATATGTATGGGACATGCTTTAATCTACATTTTGTATAATTGTTGCTTCATGGTCACTTTTATAGCCATTTTTTATAAGTATGTGTGCAAAATGTTCGTTTTTGGAGGCGTTCCCAGATTACAAAGTAAACCTCTGTCTACAAAAGTATTATATACTGTATGTATATTATGCAAATGTATGAAGTCGTCAATGCTATTTTTTCCAGACACAGTTTAAAATAATTTTCATAAACATACAGATTCACTCGATCACAACATTATAAGGAATCAATAAAGTTCTTTCTATCTATCTATCGATCGATCGATCGATCTATCCATCCATCCATCCATCCATCCATCCATCCATCTATCTATCTATCTATCTATCTATCTATCTATCCATCTATCTATCTATCTATCTATCTATCTATCTATCTATGTATATTCCGGATTATAGCTGCTACTTGTTTCCAACGCTTTAGACCCTGTGACTTATTATTCAGTGCAGCTAATTTATGGATTTTTCTGCGTTCCATAATATTTTGTATTCAACAAATAGTTTTCATATTACACCGACAAAAACACTGAATAGGTGTGTTATTGTTTGTGTATCGTGTCATCTTTTAGGTGAGTTCACTCACTGCAGATGCTGCAAGTTGAAAATGCACTTCCTTTTTTATGCCTTAATTCAGAAGTGTAACCATTTATAGTGTTTCTGCTCGAAAAGATTCTCCATTCGTTACACCAAGCAACTTTTGTAAGCGCTACAATATAACTAAAACAGATCATATGTTCAAACTCGTCCCATGTGTGATGTCTGTCGGAGTGTTTTTTTTATGCATAGTTGTATGTGCTATTGTAATATAATCAAGCCAGCATCGTTAGCATTTATTAATTAACATGTTTTCAAGTGTCTGTGGTAGTATTATATTAACTTACGGCATTTTTTGTAATGTTTTGTTTTCGTAAATTCACCAAAACGTCAACGTGGAGTTATTGAGTCTGTTAAGCTGACTGGAGAGTGAGTTCACGCAGCTGGTTGGTCCATGACGATGACTTTTTTTGTCTGATCGTACGTTTTACTGCCGTGTCTTTACATGTAAAGAAATTGACAAATAAAGCTGACTGGACTTGACTTCACTATAAAAGCACCGTTTCGAAAAAATCAGGTATGTAAATAAAAATTTACAAAATATTTCGTACCGGTATACAACTGCGGCTAATACATGTATATGTAAAAAAATCATTTTTTTTCTCCTAAAAATTGCTAATATGTGTAAAAATCTTATTTTTCTCCTTAAAATTGGTGGGTGCGGCTAAAATACCAGTGCTCTCTGTAGCCCGGACAATACAGTCGATACACCTGCACACTCTCCGATTGATTTAGACTCTGCATAATAAAGCAATATTTATGTCATTGCATATCACACGTCTGTGTTATTTTTGGCATGCCACGATCAGATGAAAATTCTATTTTTAGCAGAAGGGAGGAGCCCCTCCAATCCACACTGAGAGCGTGAATTACTGTATTGTCCAAATAAGTATGTCCACCTCGCTGTGACGTCTAAATGTAGCCGGGCTGCAAAACCTCGCAAACAGAGGCAGCTCACGCCAAATTGCATGTACTTTATGATTTGACGCTTTGACATTGTTTAACAGGAGTATCCAACAAGGTAACAACATTTATAAGTCAGACAAGACAAAATTCATCATAGGTCCCTTTTAAGGTAATTTGGTATTTTACCATCTTATTTCACTAAAACCTAATCAATCAATCAATCAATGTTTATTTATATAGCCCTAAATCACAAATGTCTCAAAGGACTGTACAAACCACTATGACTACGACATCCTCGGAAGAACCCACATAAGGGCAAGGAAAACTCACCCAGTGGGCAAGGAGAATTCACACCCAGTGGGACGCCAGTGACAATGATGACTATGAGAACCTTGGAGAGGACCTCAAATGTGGGCAACACCCCCCCCCCCTCTAGGAGACCGAAAGCAATGGATGTCAAGCGGGTCTAACATGATACTGTGAAAGTTCAATCCATAGTGGCCCCAACACAGCCGCGAGAGTTCAGTTCAAAGCGGATCCAAGACAGCAGCGAGAGTCCCGTCCACAGGAAACCATCCCAAGCGTAGTCGGATCAGCAGCGTAGAGATGTCCCCAACCGATAAACAGGCGTGCGGTCCATCCTGGGTCCCGACTCTGGACAGCCAGTACTTCATCCATGGTCATCGGACAGAGGAGAAGAAGAAAAGAAGCGGCAGATCAACTGGTCTGAAAAGGAGGTCTATTTAAAGGCTAGAGTATACAAATGAGTTTTAAGGTGAGACTTAAATGCTTCTACTGAGGTAGCATCTCGAACTGTTACCGGGAGGGCATTCCAGAGTACTGGAGCCCCAACGGAAAACGCTCTATAGCCCGCAGACTTTTTTTGGGCTTTAGGAATCACTAATAAGCCGGAGTCTTTTGAACGCAGATTTCTTGTCGGGACATATGGTACAATACAATACAATCGGCAAGATTATGAATATACTGTTAAATTTATACTACAGCAGTGTTACTGTACCTTTCGATTATGCACATGCATAACAATAAAGCGCCTTTATTGTCTTTAAAGCTTTCATTTAGTGCTTGTAAATAAATGCAAAGTAGGTTTTTTGTGGCACTTTGACTGATTTGTCGTGTTGCCATTAACGTGTTTCCTCAGTAGGATAGCTGATGGAAGCGAAGTGATTTAAAAAAACAAACTCACCTTGCCTTTTTAAAGAGAATACGGTAATGTGCTCAACAAGAGGTAATTGAGTAGGCAAGTAATGCATTGAGCCACAGTCGGTGTGCTGTCGAAAACGATGCATTAGATTATTCTCCTACAGTCAATTTGGATACAAACGCCCCTCTGTAAGTCTGCCATGAATCTGCGTGGACTCCTTAATGGAAACATAAACATAACATGGATCACTCTGACTGGGAGGCTAACACCGCAGAAGTCCTCAGCCAATTTGTGCTAAACAAACTACTGTAAAGCATTTCCTATGGTAAACACATGCCGAATAACATGTTTCCTTCTTCTCATCAGACTCAGAACTTGATTAGTCATGACTGAGATGACACGATCATACAGTACTTTAAATGTTATAACATTTCCTGCAGCTATGATCTTTCTACAACACTTGCAAACCTCATTTCCTCTTCACCTCCAGCTATAGGACCACTGCTAATTGCGGTGTGTGTCTGTGTGTGCAGCTCAAACGTGTTTCCATGGCACTTTTCCGTCTGTATGTTTTCCATACGTCTTCAATCACTATTTTTCTTTTAAGGCACTGTGCCAGCCCGGGTCTGGCTGCAGGCTGCTTGGCACCACCTGCGTATCCCAACCCCTTGTCTTTTCAAGACTAAATTAGAAATGGCGCCATTAGGATGTCAATGAAGCTTGGCGCCCATTTTCCTGAAGTATACGTCATTAAGTGCAGGCTATGACAGCACAGATAGCATTAGACTAATAACGAGATTAAGCGTAAAATAATAACGTCTGTATCATTTGGTTGGCTTCTAACAAGGAGGGTTGAATTTCTGTTATCTCTTTTGTTGTGATGGCGACTTTGCATAACCTTATTTAATATTGCTGAACAGCCAGCGTTGTCATTCTTACCCTTTGAGGCCATCTTGGCTTTGCTGTGATATGTTGTGATGCCTGTCTTTTGAAGTTTGGGAAACATGTGACAAGGTTTTGGGGGGGATAAACTCTTTGGGGTCATACAGGTAACAGATGCTGTGTATGGAGAAACACCTACGGCCTCAGGCACCACATACAAACACGCACACACATACAGTAAATGAACACAAACACAATATGACCCCCCCCCCCGAGGCTGAAACTGTAAACCTAATCACCCGGTTCTTACTATAATCCCTTTGTTCCTCTGTGTGTTGTCCTGGGGGGCAGTGTTTGGGGCTTTTATACCGAATATTCCCAGCAGACTTTTCATTAGGAACACCTGCACTCATACAATGCAAAAACAATCTGCGTTTATAAAATTATTAATGCTGCCCAGGAGGTATTCTCTTTGTTAAATGTTGTGGCACAGAGAACAATTCCTAATATTTTGGGCACTGCAACTGTATGCTTTGTGTGTATGTGCACTATTAACGTTCATAATATCAACATGTGTATGTATAAACAAACCCTTTTTTTGCAAGGCCATGAACATACGGCACTGCAATGGTGTGTTTGCATATTGTGCGTCCCTTTGTTGCCTCGGTTATGCCGTGTATATGCATTCCCTAAAGGTGACTTTGTTACAGTTTAGAATGTACAAAGGCAAACATTTTGAAATCACCATTTTAGTTGTTTATGTTTGTCGGAAAAAATTAATCACAAACATGACACATTACAACTTTCTGGCTTTAAGAAACACTGAATGAAATCAAGAAAATAACTTGTGTGGGTCACAGCTACATTTTTACATCAAGCACATTGAACAAATGCCGGAATCGTGAAAAACAAAACACCTTACATCACACTACTAATACTTTGTTGCATCACCTTGCAGTCTTTATTTTAAGGCATGGACTTAAACGAGTGACAAACAGTACTCTTCATCAATCTCGTTCCAACTTATTTAATTGCTGTTGTCAGATCAGCTTTGCAGGTTGGAGTCTTGTCATGGACCATTGTCTTCAATTTCCACCACAGATTTTCAATTGGATTGAGATACGGGCTGTTTGCAGGGCATGCCATTGACTGGTGTCTTTCTTTGAGGAACGTTTTAACAGTTTTTGTTCTTCTGGCAAGATGCATTATCATCTTGAAAAATTATGTCATCATCCTCAAACATACTTTCGATCGATGTAATTAGAAAAGTGTTCAAAATGTCAACGTAAACTTGTGCATTTATTAAAGGCCTACTGAAACCCACTACTACCCACCATGCAGTCTGATAGTTTATATATCAATGATGAAATATGAACATTGCAACACATGCCAATACGGCCTTTTTAGTTTACTGAATTGCAATTTTAAATTTCCCGGGACTTTTTTCTTGAAAACATCGCGTAATGATGACGTGTACGCGTGACATCACGGGCTGTTATGAATATGAGCGCTGCGTACAAACACAGCTAGAAGTCGTCTGTTTTAAAGGCATAATTACACAGTATTTTGGAAATCTGTGTTGCTGAATCTTTTGCAATTTGATCAATTAATATTGGAGGAGTCAAAGTAGAAAGACGGAGTTGGAAAGCTTTACGGACGGTGTGGCGCAGTGGGAGAGTGGCCGTGCGCAACCCGAGGATCCCTGGTTCAAATCCCACCTAGTACCAACCTCGTCACGTCCGTTGTGTCCTGAGCAAGACACTTCACCCTTGCTCCTGATGGGTGCTGGTTGGCGCCTTGCATGGCAGCTCCCTCCATCAGTGTGTGAATGTGTGTGTGAATGGGTAAATGTGGAAGTAATGTCAAAACGCTTTGAGTACCTTGAAGGTAGAAAAGCGCTATACAAGTACAACCCATTTATTTAGCAACACAAACACAAAGTGATTCCTTGTTTAAAATTCACGGAGGTGAAACTTTAGTATGGATCACAGCGGACATGGATCCCGATTACATGTCAACCAGCAGGTTTCGGTGAGAAACTTGTGATTTTTTAACCACAAGTTTCTCACCGAAACCTGCTGGTTGCCTCTTACCGGATATCAGCTTAGCTTGTGCCGTCCATACAGCTGCCGTCGACTTCCCCGAGACACTGCGCGTCAACACCCGGCCGTGGATGTAAACTTCCGACTATCAGGTACTATTAAACTCATAAAACACTAGCAACACAATAGAAAGATAAGGGATTTCCCAGAATTATCCTAGTAAATGTTTCTAAAAATATATCAATCCGTCTCAATGCAACGCGATTGCATTTGCATTTTTTTTTTAACTTGTTTTTATTTTTATTTTATTTTCTAGTCCGTCGCTATCAATATCCTCAAACACGAATCTTTCATCCTCGCTCAAATTAATGGGGAAGTTGTCGTTTTCTCGGTCTGAATAGCTGTTTTTGTGGGAGGCTCCCATTAAAATCAATGTGAATATATGAGGAGCCCTCAACATGTGACGTCATCGTCTGTGACTTCCGGTAGAGGCAGGGCTTTTCTCCAGTTGCAAAATTCTCTACTAAATCCTTTCAGCAAAAATATGGCCATATCGCGAAATGATCAAGTATGACACATAGAATGGACCTGCTATCCCCGTTTAAATAAGAAAATCTAATTTCAGTAGGCCTTTAAGAGTCAATCACAGCTATCTCCCCAGTGCCCTTACCTGACATGCAGCTCCATATCATCAATGATTGTGGAAATGTGCGTCTTTTTTTTCAGGTAGTTGTTACAACGGCACCAAACAAAAGTTCCAACATCATTACTTTGTCCAATTTGGATTCGCGATTCATCACTGAATATGACTTTCATCCAGTCATCCATAGTTCACTATTGCTTTTCCATAGCTCATTGGAACCTTTTTATTTTTCTCTGCATGTGTTTATGAAGGCTTATGCTTAACTTTTCTGTATTTAAATCCCCTTTCCTTTAGGCGGTTTCTTACAGTTCACTCACAGAATGTGGCTCCAGTTTCTTCGCCATTGTTTGTCATTTGTTTTGCTGTGCATTTTTTATTTTCAAGACATATTGCTTTAAGTTCTCTGTCTTGACATGTTTATGATTTGCTTGGTCTACCACTATGCTTGTCTTTTACAACCTTCCCATGTTATTTGTACAGTGGTCCCTCAGGAATTCGAAAGCTCAATTAGTTCTATGACTAATTAGGAAAAAGACTTGTATGTAAAATCAGCCAGGCCCACAGTTGTCATTCATTTAGTCCATGCTTGGACCCCCAAAACAGCACCATGTTAACATGTAACATGCTTTTTGAAAAGACAAACTGACTTTTAAATAAGAAGGATTGTTTGAAAATAGATGCAATATAATGTAGTATTGGACTAATGTTGTGTCCCTTTTGGGCTGCTTCTCTTTCATGGAAAAATAGTTTATGTTGCACATGGACTCCTTTGAGTAACGGACCAGAGAGTTTGCAGTTGACAGCAATCTGCGTCCATAGGCCCTTCTCCACTTCCTGGAAGCTCTCGTTCCTGGATGTATAGGTTCCTGTAGAAGTTTGTGTTTCCACCGCATTTCACAGAATAGTTTATACAAATCAGGCTGATTTATGGAGGTGCGGTTTACCATATTTCTACACTGATATCATGTAAATAAACGGGCAATATTAGGTCATAGATCTTTTACTAAAAAGTAAGTCATTGAAATGCAAAGCAATAATACACAAAACAATAAGATTAAAAAAAAAAGTCTAGCGAATTGTTCATAAAAAGTCAGGACTTTGTCTGCAATGGCCAACAGTCAGAAATTCGTGAGGGTCAGGTGATCACGTTTGGTCCATTTCAGCTGTAAATAACAATACATAAATAATAAATGTAAGGGTTTTTCTTACGCAAACACATCGGCTTTAGCATTAGCTTGTTAGCATTAGCATTCCTTAATAACTACACGAATGGAGTGTTACTGAATACTTTTACACAATGTAACAAAGTAAATAGTTAATATCACAAATGGAGTGACACTGAATACTTTTACACAATTTAATAAAGTAAATAGTTAATATTTGATGTTATTTACCATTGTTTTACTTGTGTGATGCCTCCTTTTTTCCCATATTTATCCAATGAAGTCTCAGTAGTAAGCACCTGAGGTCATACTTATTATACTTATAATCGTTTACGTTGAAAAGAGTTTGTCCACTTCCCTTAGCTTCGCGTATCGAAATGAAGTTTGTAAAAATAATAAACAATAATTTACTGCATATAGATTTAAGACTCCAAAAAACACTCAAAACTAGTTCCACTGATCAGCGTTTTTCAGCACATAGATGCCCAACAAAAGTTTCTGCACTTAAAAAGCACCTTTTGTTGTTCTTTCTCTCTGTTGTCAAGTTTAAAGTACAAACCCCGTTTCCATATGAGTTGGGAAATTGTGTTAGATGTAAATATAAACGGAATCAAATGATTTACAAATAATTTTTAACCCATATTCAGTTGAATGCACTACAAAGACAAGATATTTGATGTCCAAACTCATAAACTTTATTTTTTGTTTTGCAAATAATAATTAACTTAGAATTTCATGGCTGCAACACGTGCCAAAGTAGTTGAGAAAGAATATGTTCACCACTGTGTTACATCACCTTTTCTTTTAACAACACTCAATAAACGTTTGGGAACTTTTAGGAACGCCCCCAACTGTGTTCAACCAATTAGCGTTGTACAGCATATCCCGACACTGAAACGGTTCCTGGTTGCTTGGAAAAGTCCCACCTGTCACAGACTCACATGGCTGCGGTAGTTGTGACCCCAACATGCAGGAGACAGGAGGATGACGTGCAGGTAGGACTAGTATTTGATAATATTTAACACAGGATGAGAAGTCATGCACACAGCATGCAGCTAAAAGTCAGTAACCAAAACAATCCAGACCCTGATGCACAGGCGAGGTAGGCATTTATAGGAACCAGCTGATTGTCAACCGCTACCAGGTTGGCCAGACTGCCAATCAGCGGCAGGTGAGGGGAAATAGCGCTCAGGGAGACATACAGGAAAAGGTACCAAACATAAGAGTGCTACACAGGAAATAAACAAAAACTAAGTAAGCATAACAAGACGTGATGTGACAGATAGCCACACCTCCTAGCCAAGAGGAACTGAAAGATTCTTAGAGAACTAAATCTACCCCGGGTGTTTTTTTAGTAGAAACACAAGGGGAACTTTATTTACCTGCCTAAGTGGAGAAGTTCCTAAAAAAGTTCCTATGGTGGAAAAGGGCTTATAATGTCTGCATAAGACATAGTGAGCAAGGGGAATGCCTCCTCATCCAGTTTGTAGAGTCTGGAGAAAAGGGCGAACTAAAACACATCGGACGGAGCACTCATTAGCTTAATCATATTTTCAAGTCTGTCTGCTGTGTGTATGTTGTTTTGGAGGGGAAGCTGAATTCTGCTTCAGATTTGAGCAGACTGATGTCGCTGCAGTCCGCCTGCTTCGCCAAGTCTGCTCATTGGTAGGACATCTTTCAATGGCTTATTTTTCTGATTTGGTTGGTTGGTCTTCTCTGTAATGTTCTCAGTCCCAGTAGTTGGAGGGCAGGATTGAGTCAATCTCTGGCTGTTGGCTTTGGACAATTACCACCTGTGGCAGCAATGCTCATAACTCAAATTATGCTTCCAATTTAAGGTATAACAAAAAGCAGAGAGAGTGTTTGCATATTAAAATAGTCGTAAATTAAGGTACTCGTAAGTTCAGGTATCACTTGGTCCGGATTTTAGACACAGCTGATGGTGAACAATAAACATATTTAGCGGCAATATTCTTCTTTAAAAGATAGCTGCACCTTTTTTGGGAATTTTTCGTGTCACCCACAATCCCTATGTGAGACAACAAATCATAAAAATTTCCTTTTTCCATGTTCTAAATAATGGAAAAACTGCCGAGACAAGGATGCTAACAATGCAGGTAATAAGGATACGATCTGTTCCGTCTATAAAACCCTCTGAAAACTTTCACTGCTGTTTTATGTACATGTTGATTCTATAATTTTGTCACTATGCTTGATCTAAAAATTCAACTGTAACTGATTGCTACAACATTTTTTCTCGATTTCTTTTTAGTGTTTTTTAAAGCCAGAAAGTTGCCATTTCAAACGACCATAGTTTTGTGTCTTCTTTTGTCCTACAATATTGAACAACTGGATAAACATCCTTCAAGACTGGTAATTCCAGCAATTTTTTCGAGGTCAACCACTGGGTCTTTCTTTTGTTATTGCATGTCTTAAGTCCCAAAGTACAACTTTCCTATGTCTGACTTGCTTTTTCTCAGAGTGGCATCCTGTTCCTCCAAAGTCCCTTTTAGATATATTAAATATTTAGTAGCATTCAAAAGACATCGGGCAGCAATAACGCACACACACAGACGCACAAACACAGAGCCTACCAATTTAATTAAGCACTCTATGAATAATTCAGTTTGAGCCTCTAGGCTGAAGATAATTATAACGATCAGGATAATAATGTTTATTTTGTTTTGTTTTTTTATTGTATTAAGACGTCGATATCTGTGCAGTGCAGCGACTTCACACACCGTGAGGACTTCCACCAGTCGTACACTGGATGTACATTTTACATTGTGGTTCTTAATGATGGCGGTCGCGGTCCTCAACGCCACCGTCCGTGACCTTGCCCATTGTAAGCTCCCAGTGGAGCTATCAGAGCCTTCAGTGCTCACTTGAGCGGATCAATAATATATAATGTGATTACAGCTGTCCTCCACTCTGTGTGGTTTCCATCAAGTTCTGATTAGTCCGTGATTGCTTATTCTTCCCCGGACGTATGGAATCAGCAGTCTATTCGCTGTGGGTGTATAATCATTGATTAACGCATGGGAGCGGTAATTGTGCTTCATTGTTGGCCTGCACTCCAGGCGGGTAGTTCTTTTTTTCTATTTTTTGAAAATGGGTGCAATTCGCAGCCATTTCTGAGAACGATTGTATGTCTTTAGTCCTTTTGCATAAGGCTGGAGAATTGGGATGACATATGCTGCAGTAGCAGAAGCTATATTTGATCGTTATTGTGCTGCTGTCTTTTTAAAAATATTTTATTCATCAGTTAATGCATATGTTGTTTTGTGTGCCATATTCTGCATTGATTTGTTGCCCTACCTTGCTATCTTGATCATATTGCCATCCACTCTGTACTCAAAAACACACAAACATGCACACGCCACATCGACTCCATGCAAAGCTCAACAGAGGTCCTCTTAATGAGTTACTACGTGGCAATATCACCTGATTGCTATTTTTTATTATAGAATGAAAATACATAGTTGTCTGGTGAGTAAGCGTCTAAATACTTAAATACACTCTCAATGTCATTTTGCCCTCTATTATTGGTTTTGTTGAACCAATCTTTTACAGATTTAACTAGAGGTGGGAATCTTTAGGCACCTCACGAATCAAATACAATTATGATTCAGGAACTGCAATTTGATAAATACATTTACACATTTTTATTGCATATTGTTATCATATTGTAAATACATTCCATAATATTATTTTATAAATGTATTATATTTGATTAATATGTATAAAAGGCTCTAGGCTCACAGCATATGCGTGTGTGTGTGTGCGTGTGTGCGAGTGTGCGTGTGTGCGTGTGTGTGTGTGTGTGTGTGTGCGTGCGTGCGTGTGTGTACGTGCGTGTGTTTGTGTATGTATAGATAGTATGTATTTATATATATAATTAGACAGAACAATTGTTACTAAAATAAATTAAATCTTCAGATTAATCAAAAAAATAATCAATCGATTTATCGATTCAAGAAATAATGATAATGCAGCCTAATCTTCGTGAGGGAACTCTCCTGACAAAATACTCTCACTCTCACTCTCACTCTCACTCTCTCTCTCTCTCTCTCTCTCTCTCTCTCTCTCTCTCTCTCTCTCTCTCTCTCTCTCTCTCTCTCTCTCCACACATATGTATGTATGTATGTCTGTATACATAAGTGTAGTTTACACAAATTGTCCTTAAGTGCAGTGGCACAACACTTTTTCTAATGATTTCCCCAAACATACACCAACAATTTTTTAGTTATGTAGAAACTTTAAATGCAGTTTGTTTGGTTCAAGGAAACAAACAAACAAAAAAAAATTAAGATCAACTGGTATCATTTCATGTATTAACTGTAAATTGTATCATTTATTTATGGTGAGCGCTCTTGACTATGTGATCAAGCGAAAGAAACCATAAAAGTGCCTTACTTTTTGGGAAGTAAACTCGTAGTAGGACTGAGACCCGTTTTACTTTACTATATTACTTTAAAATGTTTGAGATCACCAACTGATGTTCCTTTTTAAATGTTAAGCACAGTTATAATCAGCAGAAAAAAACACATTAAAACATTGTACAATATCAACTAAATATTAAACTATTTCAATATTTTCCTATTTCATCGAATTGTTTAACCAACTTTTTGTCAAAGTCCTCTTGTGTCCAAGGACGTATTCACAGATTTATTAAAACATTAACAAAAACAACAACAAATGATTTTGTGAAAAACAATATCGATCTAATCACTGGTATCACCAAGTGTTGTACTACACTTGGTACCAATAGCATCGTCTTATGGATCATTCCACCCTTTTCTAAGATCACTGGCAGTCTGGCACATGGTAGACACCGCAATGGAACACACACGCACACATGCTATCTTGCTGTAATATTAGACCCTTATTAATCTACCTGTCAATGTGTTTGGTAATAGCCTCTGTAACACGGTTCAACACATGTCTGTCAAATTGAACTAAGCACTTATTGTTCTGTTGTTTCAAGCTAGCTTAACATTAGCATGTTAACTTGTCGTCTGCCGCTCCCTTTCACAATGTGGCATTTTTAGCCTCTTTTCCAGTGATTAAAACGTGTAAGAAATATAGTTGATTTGCCACAATTGTGGTGGTATTAACAGGCATTGAGTATGGACATACACATAGACAGTTAGCTGTATTGTAGCTGCTCGCAGCCTGTCAACAAACGGACCAAGATGCAAGGTATGAGCCATAAATGATGTTTTTTTTCTTTGTGTGATCAGCATTGAATGGCATTGAGTGACATCTAGCGATCATATATATGTACATATACAGTGGGGCAAAAAAGTATTTAGTCAGCCACCGATTGTGCAAGTTCTCCCACTTAAAATGATGACAGAGGTCTGTAATTTTCATCATAGGTACACTTCAACTGTGAGAGACAGAATGTGAAAAAAAAAATCCAGGAATTCACATTGTAGGAATTTTAAATCATTTATTTGTAAATTATGGTGGAAAATAAGTATTTGGTCAACCATTCAAAGCTCTCACTGATGGAAGGAGGTATTGGCTCAAAATCTCACGATGCATGGCCCAATTCATTCTTTCCTTAACACGGATCAATTGTCCTGTCTCCATAGCAGAAAAACAGCCCCAAAGCATGATGTTTCCACCCCAATGCTTCACAGTAGTTATGGTGTTCTTGGGATGCAACTCAGTATTCTTCTTCCTCCAAACATGACGAGTTGTGTTTATACCAAAAAGTTATATTTTGGTTTCATCTGACCACATGACATTCTCCCAATCCTCTGCTGTATCAACCATGTGCTCTCTGGCAAACTTCAGACGGGCCTGGACATGCACTGGCTTAAGCAGGGGTACACGTCTGGCACTGCAGGATTTTATTCCCTGTCGGAATAGTGTGTAACTGATGGTAACCTTTGTTACTTTGGTCCCAGCTCTCTGCAGGTCATTCACCAGGTCCCCCCGTGTGGTTCTGGGATTTTTGCTCACCGTTCTCATGATCATTTTGACCCCATGGGATGTGATCTTGCGTGGAGCCCCAGATCGAGGGAGATTATCAGTGGTTGTGTATGTCTTCCATTTTCTGATAATTACTCCCACAGTTGATTTTTTCACACCAAGCTGCTTGCCCGTTGTATAGTCAATCTTCCCGGTCTACAATTCTTTTCCTGGTGTGCTTCGAAAGCTCTTTGGTCTTGGCCATAGTGGAGTTTGGAGTCCGACTGTTTGAGGCTGTGGACCGGTGTCTTTTATACAGATAACGAGTTCAAACAAGTGCCATTAATACAGGTAACGAGTGGAGGACAGAAGAGCTTCTTAAAGAAGAAGTTACAGGTCTGTGAGAGCCTTAGATCTTCCTTGTTTGAAGTGACCAAATACTTATTTTCTACCATAATTTACAAATAAATTCTTTAAAATTCCTACAATGTGAATTTCTGGATTTTTTTTTCACATTCTGTCTCTCACAGTTGAAGTGTACCTATGATGACAATTACATACCTCTGTCATCATTTTAAGTGGGAGAACTTGCACAATCGGTGGCTGACTGAATACTCTTTTGCCCCACTGTATAATTGCAGGGTTTCCCCAAGACTGCCAAGACACATGTGGCGGTGGGGCGCCATCAAATAATTTGCCAAATTTGCTATGATGATATGATTTTCTTAAAGTGTTTTTTCTCTAGCGTTTTTTCAATTTACTCTTCTTAGTTTTATCCTGCTTCTAAATGTGTGTTTTAACTCCTATACAAACTAAAGAGCAGTCATTTTTATCCTGTTTCACTACATCCCATTCACTGCTGGCATACCTTGTCATATCCTCCTCTCTCCTCATTGTATTTGCGCCAACACGTAGTTTTAAAAGAATGTTAGCTAAAGGTTTTCCCGTGATTAGTCAGAACCAAACCAAGAACTGACGTTCAGAGAACATTAGCATAGATGACACATTTGATCCAAAATGCGTAAGTAATAAATATCTGGGCATTTTCCATTGATCCAGAATCATCCAGGTTCCAATCGTGATGCATCCAGGAATCAATCATTTTTCCAGTGTGTGTGTCACCCAAGGGTGTGTAACGTATTCAGTGGTGATTGAGCTAAACACCATAAAGTACAATATGTTTTGTAGAGCGCGTGAAGCTATGTAAGAAATTTCAAGTAATTCCGGCTTATTTTGTCAAACAATGGGGTGTATTTGTCAGAAAAATAAGAGCACCGGCAACATAGTAAAGATGCTTATTTTGTCAAATGTTCAGCCTTTTGTGTTCCACGGCCATTTTTCTCAGATGGCTTTACATGTCAAGCATTGATTACCACCCTGCTCAAATCTCTCCGTCCTGACACTCATCTCTCTGAGAGCCCTCGCCCAGAAACGGCCTCTCCTTCTGGGCTTCAGGCAAAAGAGAGGAGCCCATCTGTGAGGCTGGACATGGTGGAGTTGGGCCATCAAGTCACTGAGCTCTGATGGATGGCCCACACACACACACACACACACACACACACACACACACACACTTAGACAACAGATTGGTCCAATGTCTGTCTGGGTGGGTTTGAGTGTAGGGGATGGGGGTGGTCTTTGAAACTTGAGGAACTACCAACTGCCTCTCGTGTCCCCTTATTTGATTAGTTGCCTAAAGGGGCCCTGTGGATCAATAAAGGACTTCGGTGGCCCTTGTCTCTAGTGGACTGCCCCCCGACCCACCAAAATCACACAAAGACACACACTGTCTGGCTTTAATGCACACAACTGTGCTGCAGCTCATTCAGGCCATGCCGTCAATCATAAAAAGTAGGGACAGGTCCAGTCTGTCTGGCTCAGTCTATGTAGGACGTTAGAGGTTTTAGGGTTGGGGGTGTTCAGTAAATGGATGAGATATTTTGGGCCTGTATGGTCCATCTGGTGTGTGATGATGAACAAATATATTCTGTTTTTTATTATCTACTAACACGAACACGAACAAATGGACTGAAGTCAATCATCTTGTAATTGATACCCCCGCCCCTTTCCATCTCACCCTTTTTACCATTTAAATGATAAAACATGGTTAATTGGCTCAGAGGAGGTCAAACACACACACACACTGGATGATGTCACCACCCATTGTGAGCAAAGCCTCCCACTGACCAATATTAAGTTAACTGCTGTGCTCAAGGGCACTTTGACAGGAGCCGGGAGCGTTTTTATCATCTGAAATGATCCGAAACAGTCCGCGATATTTAGGGGCGACATTAGTTAGGCCACCAACAGTCGCATCCGTTCATATAGGACATGACATGATGAGGAACGCGACTTTGACACCTACCATTTTTTATTAAAAGATGAAACTTTGTGTGCATGACTTTTGTGAAACATAAGAAATTAAGACACCCTACGTTGTGTTTTAATTTATTCACAAGGCTGTAAATTGCATTTGTGGCGCCCCCTTTGGGTTGTGCTGAAAATTATTTGTAAGACATGCTAGCCTCACATGTAATGCAGATTTCCTCAAACTGGTCAATAACTTATGGACAAAGTTGAGTTAAGTTGCCATGTACCGCTTGTGTTTTTCAAACATTTTTTGTTCAAATGTTACCGACCCCTCTTGTCAGCTCTCTAAAGGTGTGTACCAAATTTGGTGGTGACTCAAATCCATACTGTAAAACAGTTGTTCGAAAACATTTTTTTTTAATCAATTACCACATCCGGTAACCAAATACCACCATAATGTCCAACATTAAAATACAGTAGTGTATTAAGCTTAAATATTATTCAAAAACAAGGCAAGGGTTTTATTTTACAAGATTTTATATTTTGGGCCACTTTAACATTACACAGAGTAACACTGTGTTAGTTTACAAGTGTTTATTTGGCATACCACTAAATAGAGCCCAAAATCACTGCTCTCAAAAATATAATGTGTGAGGAATTTCAAGTCAAGCCTACTTTTAGGTTCAAACTTTGTGGCCACCATTTAGTTTGTTTGTCAGTAAACAAAACAGCAGGGGTGCATGCTTAGACAAATGTTCACCCTTTTGTGTAAAGTGGTTCTGTAGTATAGAATAATTACACCATGGGATGTCAACTTTTTAATCTCATGACTGTACAGTCCCAGTCAAAAGTTTGGGCACAGTCTCTGATTGACTAAAATGTAAAAGTGTGTGCAAAAGTTTGACTATAATTGATGTTTCAATAATAATACTTCAGGGTGCTGAAAAAAAAATCAATTCACATCCATGTTGCAATTCTCATTTGATCTAATGGTTCAACGATTTGTCGACATTGTTGAAAAATGTCGACAATCCAATAGTCATGATGTCATCACTCGTGTTTTTCCGGGGGATGCAAGTCAGCATTGTCCCTCGCATCAATATTGCAGGTAAAAACATGTAAAGTATGGAACTATTTCCTCTTCCTCTTGTTAAAAACATGAATACCTTGATTATATTGCAAAGCATATCTACTTTTTGTGACACTATATCTGTGATACGGAAGCATTTAAAGTGAATGAATGTCTGACATCTGTGGAATGCGGTCTCATCTTGGGAAAATGTTTAGCTTGTACCTTGCTAGCTATCCAACAAGTGTGACATACAGTTGTGTGAAACATTGATTTAAATATACTTTTAGCTAAACTTTGACAGCTAAACTGTTCTAAGTCATTTCAAGTACTTATTAAAGCAGAGTCAATTTGCAATACAATGAAGAAAGTCACAATAACAGACGTCAATTGTACGCAAGCACACACTAACGCACAGGAGCACGGACACACAAACACACTAAACCTTAGGCACCAAGGCGCTGGTGTCATTAATCTATTACATAGCTAAAATATTAATAATTAATCAATGATACTATTATGTGCATTGAGTGTATTAGATTGCTAAAAATGTCAGGAGTTAATCAATAATCAAAACAGGCCCAGAGCATAATACTACCACCACCATAGTTGACGGTAGGTAGGTGTTCTTGGGATTAAAGGCCTCACCTTTTCTCCTCCAAACATATTGCTGAGTATTGTTGGAAAACAGCTCAATTTTTGTTTCATCTGACATCACATGGACAAAGATAAAACCTCCTGGAGGAAAGTTCTGTAGCCAAATAAACCAAAAATTTAGTTGTTTGGAACACCATTCCTACAGTCATACATGGTGGTGGTAGTATCATGTTGTGGGCCTGTTTTACTGCCAATGGAAGTGGTGCTTTACAAGGAGTAAATGGGACAATGAAAAAGGAGTATTACCTCCAAATTCTTCAGGACAACCTAAAATCATCAGCCCGGAGGTTGGGTCTTGGGCGCAGTTGGGTGTTCCAACAGGACAATGACCCCAAACACATGTCAATAGTTGTAAAGGAATGGCTAACTCAGGCTAGAATTAAGGTTTTAAGAATGGCCTTCCCAAAGTCCTGACTTAAACTTGTGGAAAATGCTGAAGAAACAAGTCAATGTCAGAAAACCAACACATTTAGCTGAACTGCACCAATTTTGTCAAAAGGAGTGGTCAAAACTTATACCAGAAGCTTGTGGATGGCTACCAAAAGCGCCTTATTGCAGTGAACTTGCCAAGGGACATGTAAGCAAATATTAGCATTGCTGTATGTATACTTTTGACCCAGCAGATTTGGTCACATTTTCAGTTGACCCATGATAAATTCTTAAAAGAACCAAACTTCATGCTTGTTTTTTGTGACCAACAAGTTTGTGCTCCAATCACTCTATCATAAAAAAATAAGAATCGTAGAAATTATTGGAAACTCAAGACAGCCATGACATTATGTTCTTTACAAGTGTATGTAAACTTTTGATCGCGACTGTATGTCACAATAACAGATTTTGATACTGTTTCATTCGTACCATTTTTCGGCTAACTAGCTGCATGCATGTGTGTGGGCTGGGTCAGCAGCCAAGAAGATTTGTTGTATTGTCTTGAAAAGATTTTATTATAATTTTTAAATCAAATAATATATTGCAAAAATCTGTTTGAATCAAGAAACAGTTCTAAATTGAACTGTGACCCCCCCAAAAAAAATATGAATCCAGCCAGTTGCAAGTTGTTGTAAGATTCCCATCCCTAGTAATAATAATAATAATAGTGCAGAACACAATCAGTGCAAGTCAGGACTTCACTGGCCTGACCCTGCGTGTGATCTTCTGCTAACATGTCCTTGTTGTCCACCTACACACCGCTCGTTGTGACACAAAGCCCACCTGCCACGCCGCCGTCACTTACTCTCCAAGGCAACTCCCCTCCCATGCACCATCCCACGCAGTCGTCAGTCAGTCACACGTGCTGCTTAACCTCCCTAACGAGGTGCAGCGGCGGGTCGTGTCAATCTGCTCCGCCTCCGCCCACGCCGGACTCTGGCTGGTGTAATTGACTTCCTGACGGACTGTCAGGGTGGACGTGATGCATGCTCGGATGGCGTGGGTGCGAGAGGCTACGAGGAGATTCGACACGGCATTCTTGTCGTCATCTTTGATTTTTACGTCATTCTAGCAGCGATTATTGCTAATTGTACACCACTTGAGTCAGTGGACTGTGTGGGTTCTTTTTCCAAAAGGATCTAATTCTTAACGAATCCTTTAAAACAAGCAAGATGACCGGTCATTTTGAATGACATAAGACTCCAGGCGGGTGAAAATTCAAGTTTTTTACTTCAGTTTGCCTCACATATTTAAGGTTTCTGCAAATTAAACCAAGCAAGACATCTATTAATTTTGACGGATATTTAGATCCAGTTGCTAGCAGTCAGTGAAGTGAAGCATTAAAGGGGAACATTATCACCAGACCTATGTAAGCGTCAATATATACCTGGATGTTGCAGAAAAAGGACCATATATTTTTTTACCCATTTCCGAACTCTAAATGGGTGAATTTTGGCGAATTAAACGCCTTTCTATTATTTGCTCTCGGAGTGATGACGTCACAACGTAACGTCACCTAGGTAGTCAACCGCCATTTTTTCAAACACATGACAAACATCGAGTCAAATAAGCTCTGTTATTTTCCGTTTTTTCGACTGTTTTCCGTAACTTGGAGACATCATGCCTTGTCAGTGTGTTGTCGGAGGGTGTAACAACACGATCAGGGACGGATTCAAGTTGACTTATGTGGAGTGTGCATCGATTAGCACGGCATTCTAATCGACGCTAACATGCTATTTAGGCTAGCTGTATGTACATTTGCATCCAGCCTTTCTCTCCACCCACATTTAATGGCAAACAAACACTTACCAATCGACAGATTTAAGTTGCTCCAGTGTCACGAGATGCGAAAGTCCCGATCGTTTGGTCTGCACATTTTACCGGCGATGCTACGGCAGACATGGCACAGAGATGTATGAATATCCTGCAGATGCATTTCCAACGATAAAGTCAACAAAATCACAAAGATGAGTTTTGTTGATGTTATTGACTTATGTGCTAATCAGACATATTTGGTCGCGGCATGACTGCCAGCTAATCGATGCTAACATGCTATTTAGGCTAGCTGTATGTACATTTGTAGCTATATTTGCATCCAGCGTTTTCCTCTACCCACATTTAATGCCAAACAAACACTTACTAATCGACAGATTTAGGTTGCTCCAGTGTCACAAGATGCGAAAGTCCCGATCCTTTGGTCTGCACATTTTACCGGCGATGCTAAGGCAGACATGGCCGAATAGCGTCAATAGCTAATCGCTCAATAGCTTCAGTTTCTTCTTCAATTTTGTTTTCGCTATCTGCCCCCATACTCCAACCATCCGTTTCAATACATGCGTAATCTGTTGAATTGCTTAAGCCGCTGAAATCCGAGTCTGAATCCGAGCTAATGTCGCTATATCTTGCTGTGGTATCCGCCTGGATAGCATGTTAATCACTGGATGATGTCACAGGAAAATGGACGGTGGCTTCACAGATAGCGAAAATCAGGCACTTTAAATCCTTTTTTCGGGATATTCCACGATGGGTAAAATTTTGAAAAAAAACTTCGAAAAATAAAATAAGTCACTGGGAACTGATTTTTATTGGTTTCAACCCTTCTGAAATTGTGATAATGTTCCCTTTTAAGCAGCTGGTTGGTTGGTCATAGTAAATAGCTTATATTTGTATAGCGCTTTTCTACCTTCAAGGTACTTAAAGCGCTTTGACACTATTTCTACATTCACCCATTCACACACACATTCACACACTGATGGCGGGAGCTGCCATGCAAGGCCCTAACCACAACCCATCAGGAGCAAGGGTGAAGTGGCTAGCTCAAGGACACAACGGATGTGACTAGGTTGGTAGAAGCTTGGGATTGAACCAGGAACCCTCAGGTTGCTGGCACAGCCACTCTCCCAACTGTGCCACACCGTCCCTTAACAGTCTTATCAACAACAGGTGTGGGATCCATGAATTAGCTAATACATTTCCGTACATAAATGGGTGACACTGAGATACTGGAAAAGTCACATAATTGCATACAGTATGCCTTTCTGTGACTTTTCCAGTGTCTAAGTGTGACTGTGACACTCTAAGGTGGGGCTCTCAAACCGTTTCGCACATTGGGCCACAATTTAAAGCACACTTTGAATTAATTATCTATGGCCTCCGGGATAATATTTGATTAGTATTAAAACCGGCCCACAGGCCACAACCGCCTGCTGCTGTTTTGCGTGCACCAATACCCCATTAGTGTTGGCGCTAGTTATTTTCAAAATGGGGTCATAGGAACCCCATCAGGTCATATAAATGGGGTCCCACAGTACATTTTTGGGGTCCCACTTTTTTGTTAGCGTTTTGAAAACAAATGATAAATGTACGCATTATCCTGTTATATCTCACATTCTATATTGTGTTTTGGAAATAGGTTGTCAAACGTTACTTAATTCATTAAAAAAAGAAGAATACAATAAAAAAAAATGTGTATACATATGTAAATGTATTCAGTTATAAACATTCATTCACTTTCTTCTGTCTTTCATGGATATAAATGTTACCGCTGCCGGTATTTTTTCTATATTTGTATTGTAATATTTTCAGAAAGTGTTTGTTCTATTTTTGGCCAAAGTAAGACAAAAAAACAACCTGAAGTTGTCTTTATTTTTTAGTTTTAATGCCATGACTTTAATAGTCTGGCCTGCATGTGCACAGATTCTCCTCCATGCGGCCCCTTGGCTAAAATGAGTTTGACCCCCTCTGCTTTAGATCATGGACTGAACACGGGCTTTTTATCACGACTGGTGCGGAGGAAATCTGCCTTTTTGGAAAAGTTAGTTTGTTCCTGTTTGAATAGTTCTATTTTCTGACAGTAGTCTGAGTCCAGAAATGTGTTGTGACTGGTAATTTGATGCGCGCAGGTATGTCAGAGGGGGAGACAGTTATGGGAGAGATCCGCTTTGTGAGCACGCTGAGATGGCTGTGAATGTTGTTTCTGATCGCTTGAAAAAGTGATTTTTGATCAACCATCTCCTCGTCACCCTTTTAACATCTGGGCAAAAGCTACTATATTTTATGTCAAAAGCAGCAGAATCCAGGAGTAACTTCATTTTGGATCACGGTATACCCACAAGGACAATTTTTGTGATTTTACCACAGAATACCGAACTCTTTGGCAAGTCTGATTAATACCACTGTGGCCTTAAATGAAGATTGTTGTACATGAGGTGAACGTGTGTGTGATGTATGGAAAGGTGTTGCTAAAGTTAGTTAGGGTTCTGGTTTGCTAAAATTTGCCATGTGGGATGGATTGACCTTGATCTTGAAATGGTCCCAGCCTTAGACACCTGTGCTGCAAGGTAAGTGGCCACTCCCCTCTGACAAAGTCCTGTTTGAAGCCTCACAATAGCAAAGTTCCCTTGATCATTTGTTCGGTCTTGTCTTGGTCTCATGATGTCAAAATGTGCATGATGAAGAGATACTGTTACATGGAAACATCAGCTGTATGTTAAATATTTTAAGATCACCAGTAGGGCTGCATGATTAATCAACATCAAATCAACATCAAGGTTTTAATCAGTGTGACTAAGTAACGGCCAGAGAGTGAGATTTTAAGTGTTTTGCTCTCTCTCTGCTGTCACCGGCATTTGAGTGACAGACATGTTCGCCAATCAGATTTGTTGAGCCTGATATTTGTTCGTCTCTCGCTTAAAACAATCGCTCTCAGCACCTGAGCGCGTTTATTGAACAATAACATTAACTGAATGCAGTGAGTCCTTTTGTCAGTCATTCACAATCTTTGTGTTTATGGGGGGAGAGCAGGGTGCAAGCTTTACCAACACAGGAAACCCGTTTCCTCCCTAGTCACAACTTGCCAGGGAGAAGTGCCACAAAGTAACAAAAATTAGGAGGACATTATTATGATTATAAACCAAAAGCCACATTCGACCCATATCAGTTTGCTTATCGCCCTAACGGCTCCACAGAGGACGCCATCTCCTCTGCACCCCACCTGTGCTTAGAACATCTGGAAGGAAAGGACACACACGTGCGGATGTTGTTTATGGACTTCAGCTCAGCATTCAACACCATCATCCCGCAGCATTCGGTGAACAAACTGGCGTCCCTTGATTTCAGTACCCCCCTATGCAACTGGCTACATGACTTCCTCACAGACAGACCCCAGTCTGTGAGAGTGGGCAACAACACCTCCGGTGCCATCTCCCTGAGCACCGGCTCCCCCCTGGGCTGCGTCCTGAGTCCGCTGCTGTTCACATTGATGACCCCTGACCGCTGCGCCAGGTCCACTACTAACCACATTGTGAAGTATGCGGACGACACGACACCAGTGGGCCTCATCCGTGACAACAACGAAATGGACTACAGCGAGGAAGTGAAACATACTTGCCAACCCTCCCGAATTTTCCAGGAGACTCCCAAAATTCAGCGCCTCTACCGAAAACCTCCCAGGACAAATATTCTCCCGAAAATCCCTCGGTTTTCAGCCGGAGCTGAAGGCCACGCCCCCTCCAGCTCCATGCGGACCTGAGTGAGGACAGCCTTTTTTCATGTCCGCTTTCTCACGATATAAACAGCGTGCCTGCCCAATCACGTTACTCCATACGAGGCGTCCGGCTTACCGCCAATGAGCATGGTGCAGATGGAGAAGATCTTTTCGGCGTCCGTGTTGGCGCACACGTTTAAAGCCGAAGGTGGTCAGGCTGCTGAGGGTGAAGTAGAGGGCGGCGATGTACCAGCTGCGCAACGACGGGCCGCCAACCACCGGTACCGGTCCGTGGATTGATTGGTGTCGGGCCGCACAAGAAGTGTTTTTATTTTTATTTTTTATTTTTATTAAATCAACATAAAAAACACAGGATACACTTACAATTAGTGCACCAACCCAAAAAACCTCCCTCCCCCATTTACACTCATTCACACAAAAGGGTTGTTTCGTTCTATTATTAATATTCCTGGTTCCTACAATATATATCAATACAGTCTGCAAGGGATACAGTCCGTAAGCACACATGATTGTATTTTTTTCATTAACCTCCGTCGGACAAAATTTCAAGCGTTGACCGGTCTGCAGTTACAAAAAGCTTGGGGACCACTGACGTAGGGCATCTCCAGGCGTTTGCCCAGCTCATGGAGCCATCTTTGGGGAAGAGACGGGAGGACAACAGGGTGACAAGAACTAAATCATCCAGACTAGAGATAAATTGTATTATTATGTTTATCTTACCCCAAAATAAATATATTTGTTAATTTAAAAAATAAATACATGTTTACTATATTTTGCTTAAAACATCAAAATTAATTGTATTTTTATTTGTATTTTTTCTGACTCCTTATTACATCCAGCCATAGAATTATACATTAAAATAAACATATTTGAAGTAAATAATTTTAAATGATCATAATACTTCATTTAAAATTACCATATTTAATTATAATAAGAATTGCTTCTTTATCAACAACTTTATCATTTTATTCATTACATTTTGAAGCTCTCAGAAGCCAAGTTATGTTATATTTCTTAAGATTTATTTATGCAAGTTTGACGTATCAATTATCGAAACACAGTTTTGTTTGCATATTTTCTGTATGTATGTATGTATGTATGTGTATATATATATATATTATGTACATATATATTATGTATAGATATATATATATGAAATACTTCACTTGGTGAATTCTAGCTGTAAATATACTCCTCCCCTCTTACCATGAGCTAATGCAACATTATTTCGTTCTTATCTGTACTGTAAAGTTTGAATTTGAATGACAATAAAAAGAAAGTTTAAGTCTAAATGTACGGTTGTGGTAATATTTTTGTTTCAAATTGGACAACAATATACAAACCCCGTTTCCATATGAGTTGGATAATTGTGTTAGATGTAAATATAAACGGAATACAATGATTTGCACATCCTTTTCAACCCATATTCAATTGAATGCACTACAAAGACCAGATATTTTATGTTCAAACTCATAAACTTTTTTTTTTTTTTTGCAAATAATAATAACTTAGAATTTCATGGCTGCAACACGTGCCAAAGTAGTTGGGAAAGGGCATGTTCACCACTGTGTTACATCACCTTTTCTTTTAACAGCACTCAATAAATGTTTGGGAACTGAGGAAACTAATTGTTGAAGCTTTGAAAGTGGAATTCTTTACCATTCTTGCTTGATGTACAGCTTAAGTTGTTCAACAGTCCGGGGTCTTGTTGTCATATTTTATGCTTCATAATGCGCCACACATTTTCGATGGGAGACATGTCTGGACTGCAGGGGGGCCAGTAAAGTACCCGCACTATTTTACTACGAAGCCACGCAGTTGTAACACGCGACTTGGCATTGTTTTGCTGAAATAAGCAGAGGCGTCCATGATAACGTTGCTTGGATGACAACATATATTGCTCCAAAACCTGTATGGACCATTCAGCATTAATGGCGCCTTCACAGATGTGTAAGTTACCCATGCCTTGGTCATTAATGCTCACCCATACCATCACAAATGCTGGCTTTCGAACTTTGCGCCTATAACAATCCGGATGGTTATTTTCCTCTTTGTTCCGGAGGACACCATGTCCACAGTTTCCAAATATAATTTGAAATGTGGACTCGTCAGACCACAGAACACTTTTCGACTTTGCATCAGTCCATATTAGATGAGCTCGGGCCCAGAGAAGCCGGTGGCGTTCCTGTGTGTTGTTGATAAATGGGTTTGGCTTTGCATAGTAGAGTTTTAACTTGCACTTACAAATGCAGCGACCAACTGTAGTTACTGATAGTGGTTTTATGAAGTGTTCCTGAGCCCATGTGGTGATATCGTTTACACACTGATGTCGGTTTTTGATGCAGTACCGCCTGAGGGATCAAAGGTCTGTAATATCATTGCTTACGTGCAGTGATTTCTCCAGATTTTCTGAACCTTTTGCTGATTTTACGGACCGTAGATGGTAAAATCCCTAAATTCCTTGCAATAGCTCATTGAGAAATGTTGTTCTAAAACTGTTCGACAATTTGCTTACAAATTGGTGACCCTCACCCCATCCTTGTTTGTGAATTACTTAGCATTTCATGGAAGCTGTTTTTATACCCAATTTTGGCACCCACCTGTTCCCAATTAGCCTGCACACCTCTGGGATGTTCCAAATATGTGTTTGATGAGCATTCCTCAACTTTACCAGAATTTATTGTCACCTTTACCAACTTCTTTGTCATGTGTTGCTGGCATCAAATTCTAAAGTTAATGATTATTTGCAAAAAAAAAACTGTTTATCAGTTTTAACATCAAATATGTTGTTTTTGTAGCATATTCAACTGAATATGGGTTGAAAATGATTTTCAAATCATTGTATTCCGTTTATATTTACATCTAACACTATTTCCCAACTCATATGGAAACGGGGTTTGTACGATCAACACGGAGGAAAAAGCGAGAATGCCGCCAACACATCATGGCAATAAACAAAGAAGACAACGTGCAGCCTTGTTGTTAAAACTGGAAAAAAAATCAACTTTAAGATTTTCAGTATTTATTTAAGTAAAATGTTTACGTACACAAATGAGAGTCCATTTAATTTTATTTTTTGTTTAATTATCCAGGATAAAAAAGCTATTCACCTTCCAATTAAAGTGCAATGCAAACAGTTATTCAGGACTAAGAAATAAAAGTGTATATCCGTGTAAATAGTTACTTGCAATATTATACATTATGATTACATTACATTATAAACACTGTATGGTTTTTATCGATTATTTCTTCAGTTTCACAACATGATCCAGACAAAAAATCGGAGTCTGTCTGCACGAAACCAAATATTTTTTAAAGAAAATATTTCCGTATTGTTTTAATTAACTTGCTCAGTGGCCTTGTGGTTAGAGTGTCCCCCCTGAGATCGGTAGGTCGTGAGTTCAAACGCCGGCCGAGTCATACCAAAGATTATAAAAATGGGACCCATTACCTCCCTGCTTAGCACTCAGCATCAAGGGTTGGAATTGGGGGGTAAATCACCAAAATGATTCCCGAGCGCAGCCACCACTGCTGCTCACTGCTCCCCTCGCCTTCCAGGGGGTGGAACAAGGGTGACGGGTCAAATGTAGAGGGTAATTTCAGTGACTATCAGTGGTACTTTAACTTTAATGTGTGGCACCTTGAGACAAGAATATGTTAAAAGCCTAAAAGTAACATGGAACTTATATTACACTTGGTACTTATGCAGTTTTATACATTTTTTTTGCATTAAATATAAAAATAGCAACTCGAATCACAATCAGATAAAACTCTCAATTAGGTTTTTTCTCACCATCGTGCAGCCCTGATCACAAATATGTCTACAATATGTCCAAGCAAGCAAGAATCCTGCACATTTTGACAGATGTGATACCAAGGAAGCCTGTGATATCTGAGGTCAAGGGTCACTGGTTCTTTTTTTAGCCACTCATGATGTTGTTTTTCTTTTACTTAAAAATTGCACCGGAAAGTATGTTTGTGATGATGTAAAGTGTTTCCCTCCATCTTTGTTCAACTTTACATTAATTATCAGCAGACCTTTGTGGCGTTGTATCAGGGAATTAATTTTCTGCACTTTTACACACGAGCCACACCCTCCCTTCCACACATTGATGCTGGGTTGCCACTCTTCTATTAAGCCAAGCATCCATCCAGCTTTTTGTCTCGCTGACACAAGTGATGGACAGTTTTTTTATCATCTATCTTCTTCCTTTACCCATCACTGAGTGTTTGGGAATGTCTGTGGGCCCCGTCCCTCCCCCACTGCAGTGATGGTGATCTAATGTGAGCGACAGCCAGAGTACACACCTGTTCATATGCCTACTCGCGGCATAAATTAATAGATGATAAATAAAGGAATACATTAAGGGAAGGGGCGGAATAAGAGGTGTTGCCATCAGGAAAATTAAATTTCTCACTCCGACACACACTCGGCGGTGGGAGGGGAGATGGATGTGTGAGTTGACATGTTACAAATTGTGCCACATTCAGCTTTCACAACCTTTCTGACTGGATCTCCCTAAAAGGTCAAATTGTGAAGAACGTTAATTAGCTCCACAGTGCATGCAGGCTTTGCGGTGTGTTGAATGCGACACACAACGCATTTACAGCACGGAAGCGTGGACTGTTTTGTTAGCCTCAGGGGCACGCAAACTTTATGCACTCCAAGTGGCGGCCGTAAGATTTATGTGACTGTTGCGGTGCGGTTGCACGGCGCCAATGACCTCACCCGTGGGGTCGAGTCTGGCCTGCTGCAAAGACTTGCAATCTGGTCTCACGTTGCATTTTCGCAGCTTTATGGCAATGAAATTGTAGCCTCAGACACACAAGCGCGTTCAAGAATTGTGTGTCTACATCCTTGGGCTCCTGTGGTAGTCTTATTCACCATTTCCTTATTGGAGTTATTCCAGACTTCAGAGAGCTGCAATGCACTTAATGGATTTCAAGATAGTCCACCGGGCTCTGAGGGATAAGATATGGCTGATATTAGTTTTTCACATTGTTTAAAGTGATGGATTGTGTACACAGCTTAGAGTCAATAAGCTATGATAGCACCAGGAGGACACTTAGCACAAAAAATGATGTGCTAAGTGCGCTACTTTGTTTGTTTTTTAATATGCAGACATTGATTTCCCTCGCCGGCCTTTAGACTTTGCAATAAATCCGCAATTGGCCCAGTGCGCACACTTGGCCTGGCCGTTTGGGCTTACGAACATTTTGGGTCGGCACGCTCGTTGTTTGTTGTGATCCGCGTGCTGCTTTTGGAAGACTTTCCCCCTGGGATTACATATAGCATGAAAAGTAGATTAGGACACTCAATGGGCTGCAGAGATGTGAGGTCTGCTGAGGGGCCTCTAAAGCTACTCTCATTCAATTATTTAGTGGGGGTTGTTTTCTTCCGTTTTCAATCACAGCAAGCGACGTTCGGGATGACGTCTGAGCCAGGATGGCTAAGGCAGCTGAGGTCAATTGTCCCCACGGTAGGGTTATATCATTTGTCAGCACTCTGTCAGCCACAGTTGGGTCTCAGATTGTTTTTTTCAAATTACTACTTGTACACTTTAGAACAACAACACAAGGACTGTTTTTTTTTTACTTTGAGTTTTCGCCAACATGGCTAAAGTACCTAAACGAAAGTGAGTACACCCTTCACGTTTTTTTGCAAATATGTTATTATATCTTATCATAAATGAAGAAATAACACTTTGATATGATATAAATTAGTCAGTGGTTTAGCATTTTTTTTTTCCTTCAGAATATGTCAATGCAGCTATTGATATCCATCCAAACCTCTGGCAACAAAAGTAAATGGTAAATGGGTTATACTTGTATAGCGCTTTTCTACCTTCAAGGTACTCAAAGCGTTTTGACACTATTTCCACATTCACCCATTCACACACTGATGGCGGGAGCTGCCATGCAAGGCCCTAACCACGAACCATCAGGAGCAAGGGTGAAGTGTCTTGCTCAAGGACACAACAGGCGTGACGAGGTTGGTAGAAGGTGGGGATTGAACCAGGAACCCTCAGGTTGCTGGCACGGCCACTCTCCCAACCGCGCCACGCCGTCACTAAATTAAAATGTCGAGGTTGAGCAGAATTAGTAATTTTCCTTACCAGGGGACATGTGACTGGTTTTTGTGTTGAAGGTGTCAGGTGTGAATGGAAATTTCGGTGTGTTAAATTTTATATTATCACTCGCAAAGTGGCAAATAACTCCCTGAAGATGTGAAAAAAAAAATTGTTGATTAAAAATATATATATACTATTCTGAGGGGACAGATAACTTGTTATATAGACTTTACACTGATTACTTTATATCAGTGGTTCTTAACTTTGTCGGAGGTACTGAATCCCACCCGTTTCATATGCGCATTCCCCGAACCCTTCTTTAGTGAAAAATAAAATGTTTTTCTTTTTCAAATTCAAGAAAAAGTCATTTGTTTTTTTTACTGATGCACAAAATGAACCCTGCATGAACATCACCTTGTTTAAAGAACAAAACCCGCACAGTGCATGAACTCACAACAAATTACACACCTTATACACATTACTATGAATTGATTAACATTAACTTAAACAAGCTGAAAAACATATGTGGGTTTTACCATTTAGTGGTCAATTGTACGGAATATGTACTGTACTGTGTAAACGGTACTGTTTCATATAATGTATCCTCTTCCTTGGCAATCTGCAAGTAAAAGTTTCAATTGCTCAATCAAACAACCTGCAAATCAGATGGAAAATTAGAGGGTGCATTGATTGGGGGTATCCATAATACGCTGATAGGGAGAAGTTTTTATTTACACGATAAGTCGGATGTGTCTTTACCTCCGTGGCAAAGGCTCCACCGAACCCCTGAGGCCGACTCGCCGAACCCCTAGGGTTCAATCAAACCCAGGTTAAGAACCACTGCTTTATATGGTATTGAAGAATGCAATTTATTTATTGTCAGAATGTTATCTAAGTAAAATGTGGTAACAGTTTCACGTAAAGTTCTTTCATGCTGTACTTCGGAGTGAAATTTTCCAGTGAGCACGTCAGTCGGAGCCTCTTTACTCATTATTTTTTACTGAGCTGAACATTGACTGTATAGCGGTGAAGGTAAAAGAGCTAGTACGGTCAAAAATAAATTGAAAAAATCTTTCACACTTCTGTGAAATCAAACTGTCCAATTTGGAAGCAACACTGGTTGACAATCAAATTTACATGCTGTTGTGCAAATGGAATAAACAGCCTGTAGTTTGTTTTTCCACTTAAACTCTGAGTATTACTCCAAGTAAATTAATAAATCAACCCTAAAAAGGCACACCTCCTGAAGTGAAAACCATTTCAGGTGACTATCTGTTAAAGCTCATTGAGAGAATGCAAAGAGTGTGCGAAAAAATATTCACAGCAAAGGGTGGATATTTTGAAGAAACTAGAATATAAAACATGTTTTCAGTTATTTCACCATTTTTTGTTTAGTACATAACTCCACGTGTTCATTCATGGTTTTGATGCCTTCAGTGACAATCTACAATGTATAGCGATATGGGTCGGTCGTGAGTTCAAACCCCGGCCGAGTCATACCAAAGACTATAAAAATGGGACCCATTACCTCCCTGCTTGGCACTCAGCATCAAGGATTGGAATTGGGGGTTAAATCACCAAAAATGATTCCTGGGCGCTGCCACCGCTGCTTCTCACTGCTCCCCTCACCTCCAAGGGGGTGAGGGTGATGGGTCAAATGCAGAGGATAATCTCACCACGCCCATGTATGTAAAGTGTGGTGAGATTACTAATTTAGTACACTAAATTTAAGTGCACTTTTTGTACAGAACGCCACTACATGATTTAAAACAAATAAAGTGCACTTTTGTGCATGATGTCTCACAAGATATTTCAATAACTGTCAAATAAAAATGACCTGCGTAATAGGAAATCAAATAGTATATGTCCTTCGCTATGTGGTAGGTTACTGCGGAAGTTATCTTCTGTTGTTGACTAGTTTTTTTACGGTGTTGATCTGTAAATGGTGTTGATGTGGAAATGGTTGCTTGGGCATTTTGTGGGTGTGGCACCGAACAGAGATGTTGACATGTGGAGTTTCAAGCACTCTTCATTCTCTAGCGGGTGACTTTTCAAATGATGCTACAAATTAGCAGTAATGCTACTTTTTGTAGCAACGCTTTTGCGCATACTTGACATATTTCTTACATATTGTTTGTTCAACATATTCCCGCTTGAAGCCAAACCACCGCCAGACGATGGACCCCCTGTTGTTTTTCTTGGGAATTAATTATTCTTCCTTCATTTGTTACCAGATTCGCACAATCTTTCTCTCGTATCACCACTCGCACCTCTCCGCTAGCATCACAGCTAACATTACCCATGCTGCTACCTCTCTGCTCCGCGAGAACGTATGACATTGCATGCGTGACAGTAGGTGACGTATGTAAGAAGGTGCGCTTGTTTTATGTCTCTGTGAGAAAAAGATATAAGAAAGAGTGAGAAGACCCTGTAATTTAATGCCCACAGCTAAAAGCAACTTTGTGAGTACGTATACCCGAATATCACGATATAGTCATTTTCTATATCGCACAGAGACAAACCCGCGATATATCGAGTATATTCGATATATCGCCCAGCCCGAGAAGAAAGTACATTATATATGCATGTGAAGTGCACATATATGTAGAAATCATTTTAGATTAATATTATAATTTTGGAATAAACTGAAAAAAGCAATGCAATTATGCAGGATGAAGGTTGAACGCCAATGCCGCTAGCTTAATGCTAACGTTCAATGAACTAGCTCTCATAGACAAGCTAACTCAAATTAGCTTGGCCAATCGCAGGCACATATACTGTATATAAACATTCTTTCACACTAACATTCATATTAATGGACAATTTACAGTCTCCAATGGACGTAACATATATATTTTTGGAAAGAGGGAAATTTGAGTGGCCGGAAAACACCCCCACACGCATGGGGACACATGCACACTCCACCTCACACCCCGATGTCCATACGGAGGTTAGAAGACGCACACGACGTAACGGTAGACAGCAATAATGTCATAACAATTCGGGTAATTTACACTGGCTTGAAAAAGAAATGATTACATTTGCTTAAAATACCCTTCAACTTTCTCTCCTCACGTCTGCCGAGTGTCAACTCCGTACGCGACCTGCGGAGATGCTTCTGACAGGCGATTGAGATGCACTTGTTTTCGTTTTTTTCAAAATAAAGCAATGAGTAGTGATTTCATGACATATGAGCTCTTTTTCAAACTTATTACAGCTAATTGTACGAAAATACTAACCTGTATACGGTATATCCATTCATACAATAGATCACTTAAATTTGTTTTCCTGTAAAAATAAAATGATAATTATATATATATATATATATGTAGGTGTGGGAAAAAAAATCACAAGACTACTTCATCTCTACAGATCTGTTTCATGAGGGGTTCCCTCAATCATCAAATCAGTTTAGCACTAAACTTCGCCTCGGACCACGACTCAATCACAGGCAACGAAAGAAACATCATCATCCACGCAAAGAACTCCATACTCATCCACAACAGTACACCATGGCAAAAAAATAACAATTCAACATTTGACGTTACTATGGGGAGTTTTGACGGAGCAGAAACGTGCGAACCTTGGTATTTACCGTGATGACGGACTGGCAGTGTGCCGCGCCTCGCCAAGGAGCAGCGAGAACACCAAGAAGCGCATATGCCAAATCTTCAAAGAAAACGGCCTACGGATCACGATTGAAGCCAACAAGCAAACCGTCAACTTCCTCGACGTCACTTTCAACCTGAGAAATAACAGCTACCAACCATTCACGAAACCCAACACAACACTCCAATACGTACACCATGACAGCAACCACCCACCCACCACCACCAAAAGAATACCTACCGGAATTAATAAAAGGCTATCGATGCTGTCATCCAGCAAAGCTGAATTCGACCAAGCAACCCCCCCGTACCAGGAAGCACTTGATGAAAGCGGATACAACTTCACCCTCACCTATGAACCCACTCCAGGAAACCAACCAAAAAAGAGCAGAAAACGAAACAACATCATCTGGTACAATCCGCCATTCAGCAAAGACGTCTCAACCAACATCGGCCGCAAGTTCCTCACTCTGATCGACAAACACTTCACCAAAGGCAACACCCTAAGAAAAATATTCAACAAGAACAACATTAAATTGAGCTACAGCTGTATGAATAACATGCAACAAATCATTTCAAACCACAACAAAGCAATTGCAAAAGGACTGCCTACCCCCAGACTAAAGGACTCTGAAACCAATAATGAATGTAACTGTCGCAAGAAACCTGATTGCCCTCTCAACGGAAGGTGCTTACAGACATCAGTCGTTTACCAAGCAAAGGTAATACGCAAGGACATTAACACATCCGACACGTACGTAGGATTAACCGAAGGAGCGTTCAAAACAAGATGGAATAATCACAACGCCTCCTTTAGAAACCAGACTTTGCAGAATTCTACAGAACTCAGCAAACACATTTGGAACCTCAAAGACAATAATGTTGAATATTCAATAACATGGCAAATTCTTGCATCCAGCACACCTTACAACAGTGGTAATAAAAGATGCAACCTATGCTTAAAAGAGAAACGGTTTATTATATATCATCCAGATCTATCATCCCTCAACAAGCGCAGTGAAATCATTTCAACATGTCGTCACAGACGGAAACACCTCCTAGGTAACACATGAGCCAATCACCACACCCTACGCCTGCCTGTACCCACCCACTCTGTGCTCTATATAAACCATTGCATGTGAATGCTTCCATTAAAATCTCCTGATGATTGAGGGAACCCCTCATGAAACAGATCTGTAGAGATGAAGTAGTCTTGTGATTTTTTTTCCCACGCCTACATATTGCGCTCTACCACGGTATCGAGCACTATTCTCTGGATAATCCAATCAAGACATATATATATATATATATATATATATTGAAGGTGTGGCGGCCTTATTTTTGCTCTGGCAATTGTGTACATGTAGGTGAAATATATATATATACACAATATACCGTATCTTTAGGTCTATATAAAATATATATATATATATATATATATATATGTATATATATATATATATATATATATTTATATATATATATATATATATATATATTTATTAGGGGTGTGGGAAAAAATCGATTCGAATTTGAATCGCGATTTTCACCTTGTGCGATTCAGAATTGATTCTCATCTTTAAAAAATGTATTATTTTTTTAAATGTGTATATATTTTAATTTTTTTTTTTAATCAATCCAACAAAACAATACACAGCAATACCATAACAATGCAATCCAATTCCAAAACCAAACCTGACCCAGCAACACTCAGAACTGCAATAAAGAGAGCAATTGAGAGAAGACACAAACACAACACAGAACAAACCAAAAGAAGTGAAACAAAAATGAATATTATCAACAACAGTATCAATATTAGTTGTGATTTCAGCATAGCAGTGATTACAAATCCCTTATCGACATTATCATTAGAGATTTATAAAAATAAAAAAAGTACAAACACAGTGGCTTACACTTGCATCGCATTTCATAAGCTTGACAACACACTGTGTCCAATGTTTTCACAAAGATAAAATAAGTCATATTTTTGGTTCGTTTAATAGTTTAAACAAATTTACATTATTGCAATCAGTTGATAAAACATTGTCCTTTACAATTATAAAAGCTTTTTACAAAAAAGCTACTACTCTGCTTGCATGTCAGCAGACTGGGGTAGATCCTGCTGAAATCTTTTGTATTGAATGAATAGAGAATCCTTTTAAATCAGGAAAAAAATCGTTTTTGAATCGAGAATCGTGTTAAATTGGAAAAAATGATTTTCAAATGAATCGTGACCCCAAGAATTGATATTGAATCTAATCGTGGGACACCCTAAGACTCGCAGCCCTAATATATACATATATATATATATATATATATATATATATATATATATATATATACATACATACATACATATATATGTACGTGTGTATATAAATGTATATATATATATATATATATGTATATATATATATATATGTATATATATATATGTATATATATAATTTTCTGCCCTACCTGCAGATGACCTCCTTACATAATACACATCCCATTTATCTGAGGGACTTATTTTCCCTGGTGTGCAAGGTTTCCAAACTTTTCTTCCGTGCAATTGTCCTCAAAGTGTCCTTGACGAGATCCTCGCTGCGAAAAAGTGCTTTTAATAATTAACAGCGCCACCCTGCAGGCTGGCAGAGCTCCAGGTAGACGACCACTCGCCGCCAATCGCCCCCCCCCCCCCCGCCCTCCCCCCACTCATACACACGCACACACGCCTACACAAACAAGAAAGTGTAGAAAAATGTGTGCCCACCTACCTAATAAAATATGATCATATGTGAACATGCACACACACGCGTGCTAATGACACAAGCCACTTGCACTATTTATGTGTTTATGCACTGCTGAACACGCTCACTCCCCTGTAACCATGCACTCTCTTATCTGACGCACTTCACGTGAAAACACACACACACACACACACACACACACACACACACACACACGGGCAGGCTCACAAAGAAGTAACAATCACGCATGGATGCCATTTGCAGTATTTTTTCCATTCAGTGCATTCCATCCAGCTGTCAGCAGGCTGTCAGTGTGTTGTGTTGCCAGGCGAGTGGCCCCGCCCCCTCTTCCACAATAAAACACGCCTTCAAAATGTCAGCAACTCCCGATAGAGCTCAGTGCGAGAGGCAACTAATCGATTTGCATTAGTTGTTCAATTGACTTTGGCCTGAACTTAACTCTCGGCCTCCTCCCATCTGGCCTTATTGTTCCTTTTTTTATCGGTTTCATCATCTTCCCTTTCTCGTCTTTATCCTTTCATCTCCTTTCCTTTTCTGGATTTTGCTTTTTATTCTTCTTTATTTTCCTTTCCTTATCTTTTTAAAATGTTTCCATCAGTCTCCCATACCTTACATTTTATTTCATATTCTCTTCCCTCATTATTCAGCATTTAGTTGTCTTTTCATTTTCTAACATTTCATTTTCTTATTTGTCTTTTGTCCACCTTATTGCCTCTTCTCTTTTTTATTTTGTATTTTCATCCTTCCAAGTTGTTAATTGCCCTCATCTCTTACTCCTGCTCTATATCCGGGGATTTTATTTCAACGTAGTTTTGTGACAAAATAAGTTGTAGCATCTTTATCCACAACCAGAAGGCAATGGAACACGGCCCTATGACCTTAACACGGTCCTCCAGAAGGTGCAGAGTTCAAAGGTCAAGGTCACAGTGGCTTGACACCTGCGTCTTATTCACATGTGATCACAGAGTGCCTAACAGGCACTTTTCTATGACATCTGCCGAAGGAGTGAACTCATCAGAATTTACAGGTTGAAGGTCACCTACGCCCTTTATGAGTTACACACTCAAATGTCAGACCCAATTATGCTTTCTTTGAAAACATTTATTATTTGCATACTATAGTAGTTTTTTTTTATCAATTAAAAAAATACTATATTACACAAAAAATACTAATTAGTTTTAATAACGTAGTAATAATAATAATAATACCTGTAATAATATGTTTTAATATTCAAGAATACATTACACACCATTAAAGGCCTACTGAAACCCACTACTACCGACCACGCAGTCTGATAGTTTATATATCAATGATGAAATATAAACATTGCAACACATGCCAATACGCCCTTTTTAGTTTACTAAATTGAAATTTTAAATTTCCTGCGAGTTTTTTGTTGAAAACGTCGCGGAATGATGACACGTACGCGTGACGTCACTGACTGTCAGGAAATATTAGCAGCTGCACCACTCGCGGCTAAAAGTCGTCTGCTTTAACCGCATAATAACACGGTATTTTGGACATCTGTGTTGCTGAATCTTTTGCAATTTGTTCATTTAATAATGTACACTATAAAAAAACAGTGCTGTTGGTGGAAAGCGGTGTATTGCAGCTGTCTTTAGCACCGAGACACAGCCGATGTTTCTTTGTTTGTTGGGAAGCGGAGCGGTCAAGCGAACATGTTTTCTCGACATCAACCAGCATGTTTTTGGATGGGGAAATTGTGATATATATCTTACCGGAGAATTCATTGGATTATTTGTCGTCCTGCAGCAGCGGCAGCTGTGAGCTTGCCTCCTTGGCTTCTCTCTGAGACACTTCGTGTTCACCGCAGCCATCCGACCTCGAGGTATGTCTTTACAATCTTTTACAATCTTTAAAATCTCACTAAAACACTATTAAAACAATAAGCAGATAAGGGATCTTCCAGAATTATCCTAGTAAATGTGTCTAATTACATCTGAAACGCTCACACTGCCGTCGCCCTGAGCAGTCGCTTTTTATTTTTTTGTATTTTTTTTTTCTTTTCAATTCCTTCACTATCAATATCCTAATTCACAAATCTCTCATCCTCGTTCAAATTAATAGGGAATTTGTCGCTTTCTCGGTCCGAATTGCTGCTGGTGGCTCCTATTAAAAACAATGGGAATATGTGTGGAGCTCTGCAACCAGTGACGTCACACGCACATACTTCTGGTACAGGCAGGGCTTTTCTATTAGTGACCAAAAGTTGCGAACTTTATCGTGGATGTTCTCTACTAAATCCTTTCAGCAAAAATATGGCAATATTGTGAAATGATCAAGTATGACACATAGAATGGACCTGCTATCCCTGTTTAAATAAGAAAATATCATTTTAGTAGGCCTTTAAGAAATCTCCTTTCAGAATGCATTTTCCTTTGCAAGAAATTGTTAGTTTGAAAAAAAAAAAAAAAAAAGTAATAATACAAGAAAAGTAGTATACATATACATAGACAAAAAGTATTTCAAGTATCACAAGATTTAGTTTTGTAGTATAATATCTAGGGACAAAAACATTATTTTTTTAACCTGACTCTCACCAGACCCTTGTAGTTTGCTGAGCTTCACACAAGGATCTGGGCTCGAGGGCATTGCAAACTCCTTCATGATAGCAAAAAATAATGAACCAATCAGGATCGCCGGGCAGGATTTCATAGATGTGACGTAATGCCGAAGCGACTGTTATATTCAAACAACAATGTCTGCACGCAGTGAGAAGTCGTGTGCTGACATTGATTCTGCTATTGCCACTCTTTTGTGACATTGATCTTTTTCTGACATTGCTGCGTTGTTTCAGTAAAAGTGCTCTAACTTCTCGCTCTGTCGTTATCCAATATGTCGGCTGTTCTGTTTTGGATTTCCCAGCGTCGCTCTCATCAGCGTCATGGGTTGATTTGGATGTGAGTGGTTGAAGTAGCACGTCATTCAAGATAACGGACTAGTGGTTTATCCAATCACATACAATGATTTGTTTTACACAAGGCCCTGCCTTCTAGTATACATCTTCTATTGAGAAGTCCCAGATCCTTGTGTGGAGCACAGTGGACTCCAAGGATCTGTCGAGAGTCAGGTTAATTATTTTTCTCTCTAAAAAAAATTACAGTAGTACCTCAACTTACCTGTGATGTAGCACTTAGCTCAAAACGTAAAATAATGACCCCAAAACAAATTTTAACATTTAAGATGCACTTTAAAAGACATTTTAAATAAGAATTATAGTATGACAAACAAAACAAAAGAATATAGGACAAATAACTACCATACTTTTATGGTAGCTTCCCCATCAAACACACCATCAGCAGCCTGACCATATGTTCATGAATATAGGCTCCCGCGACCACCCCCGCCACCCCGAAAGAGACAGGCGGTAAAAAGTGGATGGACATTTAGATAATATTTTAACATTCTTGGCTGGCGTTACATAGAGGTGGGGGAAATAATCTATTTTTAGATGCATCCAATTCGGACATGGAGGATTATTGAATCGATTAGTAAACGTCAATACTAGATAATCAATGTATTTATTGAAAATAAAGTAATGCCGACAGTTCTGAAATGTGGCTGACTGCAGTCAGGCACCTCACGGCGCCAGATCTGACTAGCTCCTTCCCTATTGGGCACTTATGGTCCAGTTTTGCCCACATTTTCATTACCTTAATAAATGTGGGAATAATGTAACTGTATTTTTATTCCAAATTAATTGTGTTTTTTAAGTTGCAAGTGACAAACGCTTATTTAGTGAAATGAAAATAAATGTAAAAGTACATCAACCAACATAAGTTTTAGAAGCATCAATAATTGATTTTTAAGCGAATTGTAGCTCTTGAATAGTAATTGAATCGTGTGGAGCCCAAAAATGACCACCTGTAGCGTTAGACTCATTCTGTTCCAGTATGGTGCAGACTAGCAGTGGTTCTGTACGCCTAAATTACTTCACCAACTTAGCTAGTTACACACTCTGGTTTTTTTACTGATTTATTTCTAAAATTAAATGAATATCATCGACTAACGTAACGTTATGTGTAGGTACCTCATGCAACCCTGCTTAAAAAAAAAATCACTTGACAAAAAGTATGAATAAGGTAGCGAACTGCAGTGGACGCAACAGATTGCCGTGTTTGCAATAAAGTTATAACCATAGACATCTTATAAGTAGACACAGAATTGGCTGCTGTGACGAAAGCAATTTGGCCGCCATCTTGAAGTGATGATGAGGAGCCGGGAAGCAGCCTAAACTGACAGTTGACAGGTAGAAAACGAACATGCTGGGCTGGTATTCAGCATTTTCCTGCTCAATTGAGCGGACTGTTGAAAATAGGAATTGGGAGATTACTTTTCACAAGTAAGATTTAACATTAACATACTATTGGTTGTATTTTGTGAAAATAATATTACCACAGAGTTAAGCAGGAGCAAAGAACTACAATATTTGTATGTGAAAATCACAAAGAAATCTTCTGGGGGAGGATGACCCCCCTACAGGTATGTGGTTTACAAACTCACAGACCCACCTAAAACAAAATTCACCAGCCGCCACTAATTACGATGCATTTTCATTTTATTGTAACCACAGATAAGTCATCAAGTAACAATATTCAAATACTAACTTTGTTGGGTAAGACAGAATTTGGTTTTATTCTGAATCCAGTGAAACAGATTGGTGGTTTTAGCTGAAATAAAGACTTTCAGGTGTTTATATACTGTATGTTTAAGTATTTGGCAGACACTTTTATCCAAAGCAACCTACATGACAAATACATACAGAACAATCACTGTAAACATGATCATTTAAGGGAAAAATGTAATAGAAAATATAAATACAAAGTGTCAAGACAGAATAAACTCTCTGCTGTTGCAGCAACAGAGTATAAGTCGATAACCGTGGTTGTCAACCTTTTTTCAGTGATGTACCCCCTGTGAACATTTTTTTAATTCAAGTACCCCCTAATCAGAGCAAAGCATTTTTGGTTGAAAAAAGAGATAAAGAAGTAAAATACAGCACTATGTCATCAGTGTCTGATTTATTAAATTGTATAACAGTGCAAAATATTGCTCATTTGTAGTGGTCTTTCTTGAACTATTTGAAAAAAAAAAAGATGTAAAAATAACTAAAAACTTGTTGAAAAATAAACAAGTGATTCAATTTTAAAAAAAGATTTCTACACATAAAAGTAATCAACTTAAAGTGCCCTCTTTGGGGGTTGTAATAGAGATCCATCTGGATTCATGAACTTAATTCTAAACATTTCTTCACAAAAAAAGAAATCTTTAACATCAATATTTATGGAACATGTCTACAAAAAATCTAGCTGTCAACACTGAATATTGCATTGTTGCATTTCTTTTCACAGTGTATGAACTTACATTCATATTTTGTTGAAGTATTATTCAGTAAATATATATATAAAGGATTTTGAATTGTTGGTATTTTTAGAATATTTAAAACAAATATCATGTATATACCCCTTGGCATACCTTTAAGTACCCCCATTTGAGAACCACTGGTCTATAGGTCCGTAAGATATATAGATATCTAATTTATTCATACATTGTTTATGTAGGATATAAGCATGTATATATAACCTAAGCATACTGTTTCTTCAATTTAAAAATAGCTGACTGTTTTTTCCCCCCTTCTCTGGGATTATGTTCCCAATTTTGATCTCAGACGTCTGCTCACTTACAGCATATAAGAATATTCTATTACTGTTAAGCAAATTATGAACATGACAAGACATGTGTCCTTTATCATAATTACATGTATGACAAAAAAGCGCGTGGTATTCAGTGAGGTAATATGAATTAAATGTGCTGACAGTTAATTGCTCCTGCCAAAGGAATTGCACTGAGTGGAGCGGATCACCACTCCAAGGTGGCGGCCGCGCGTCACGTCAGCGGCAACAGGCAGTAGCGCTCGATGCTGCGTCTACTTATAAGATGTCTATGGTTATAACGTTAGCAGTGAGTTTACAGCAACACTGATTTAACTACACAACAAATAAAAGTTACGTTACTCAGCCAATAAACGTTAGCTTACATTAAAAACGTACCCTTCTTTGTGCAACTTCAAATGTTGAACGAAGTTGGAAGTTGTTGCATCTCCGTCTGCAATCTTCCAACCGCATGATTTGCATACGGCAATTTCTGTTTTGTTGACAAAGTCGTAGTTTTAATACCCGAACGAAACACTTTATGGCATAATTTTCCTCACTTATTCTTCTGTTGTTTGAGAGCAGTTCTGCTTGGTTTTCCTGCAATTTGATTGGATGAATGCTGTGTGACGAAAATAACGTGGATGTAATTTGATTGGCTGTTGTACTGACAGGTAGCGCACAGGCTGTCATCGCACACATGTTGAGAAACACGCGTACACAATGGAAGATACAGAGCGCTCCTGAATAACTTTTTAATCGTTGGGTTTTGGGGAAAGTTGCAAGTAGTCAAGTCAAAAGGCTTAAGTCCAAGTCAAGTCCCAAGTCATTGATGTTAAAGTCAAAGTCGAGTTGCAAGTCTTTTTACATTTTGTCAAGTCGAGTCTAAAGTCATCAAATTCATGACTCGAGTCTGACTCGAGTCCAAGTCATGTGACTCGAGTCCACACCTCCGGTATTTACTGCACCATCTCATAGTGGGGATGTGTGCAACTCAAATATTTGTTTATAATTACAATAATAATAACAAAGGACCGGCTTCTCCCTGGGTACTCTACCATACTGGCCTGGCCTGATTGGTGGAATGCTGTAGAGATAGTTGTCATGCAAGGTCTGGAAGGTTCTCCTCTCTTCACAGAAAAATGCTGTAGCTCTGACAGAGTGACCATTCGGTTCTTGTTCACCTACCTGACTCGAGCCCTGCTCCCCCGACCGCTCAGTTTCGATGGCCCGCCAACTCTCGGAAGAGTCCTTGTGGTTCCAAACTTCTTCCATTTACGGATGATGGAGGCCACTGTGCTCATTGGAACCTTCAAGGCAGCAGATATTTTTTGTACACTTGGATGTGTGCCTTGAGACAATCCTGTCTCTGAAGTCTTCAGACATTTCCTGTGACTTCATTCTTGGTAAATGCTCTGCCATGCACTGTCAAGTGTGAGGCTTGTACAAACCCCGTTTCCATATGAGTTTGGAAACTGTGTTAGATGTAAATATAAACGGAATACAATGATTTGCAAATCCTTTTCAACCCATATTAAATTGAATGCACTACAAAGACAAGATATTTGATGTTCAAACTCATAAACTTTATTTTTGCAAATAATAATTAACTTAGAATGTCATGGCTGCAACATGTGCCAAAGTAGTTGGGAAAGGGCATGTTCACCACTGTGTTACATCACATTTTCTTTTAACAACACTCAATAAACGTTTGGGAACTGAGGAAACTAATTGTTGAAACTTTGAAATTGGAATTCTTTACCATTCTTGCTTGATGTACAGCTTAAGTTGTTCAACAGTCCGGGGTCTTGTTGTCATATTTTACGCTTCATAATGCGCCACACATTTTCGATGGGAGACATGTCTGGACTGCAGGCGGGCCAGGAAAGTACCCGCACTCTTTTACTACGAAGCCACGCTGTTGTAACACGTGGCTTTGCATTGTTTTGCTGAAATAAGAAGGGGCGTCCATGATAACGTTGCTTGGATGACAACATACAGTGAATGTTGAAATAAACCTGTATGGACCATTGAGCATCAATGGTGCCTTCACAGATGTGTAAGTTACCCATGCCTTGGGCACTTATGCACCCCCACAGATGCTGGCTTTTCAACTTTCCGCCTATAACAATCCGGATGGTTATTTTCCTCTTTGTTCCGGAAGACACCACATCCTCTGTTTCCAAATATAATTTGAAATGTGGACTCGTCAAACCACAGAACACTTTTCCTCTTTGCATCAGTCCATCTTAGATGAGCTCGGGTCCAGCGAAGCCAGCGGCGTTGCTTGGTGTTGTTGATAAATGCTTTCACTTTGCATAGTAGAGTTTTAACTTGCACTTACAGATGTAGCGACCAACTCTAGTTACTGACAGTGGTTTTATGAAGTGTTCCTGAGACCATGTGGTGATATCCTTTACACACTGATGTCGTTTTTTGATGCAGGGATCAAAAGTCCATAATATCATCGCTTATGTGCAGTAATTTCTCCAGATTCTTTGAACCTTTTGATGATTTTACGGACCGTAGATGGTAAAATCTCAAAATTCCTTGCAATAGCTCTTTGAGAAATGATGTTCTAAAACTGTTCGACAATTTGCTTACAAATTGGTGACCTTCGCCCCATCCTTGTTTGCGAATTACTTAGCATTTCATGGAAGCTGCTTTTATACCCAATCATGGCACCCACCTGTTCCCAATTAGCCTGCACACCTATGGGATGTTCCAAATAAGTGTTTGATGAGCATTCCTCAACTTTATCAGTATTTATTGCCACCTTTCCCAACTTCTTTGTCACGTGTTGCTGGCATCAAATTCTAAAGTTAATGATTATTTGCAAAAAAAAAAAAAAAAAATTCAGTTTGAACATCAAATATGTTGTCTTTGTCAACTGAATATGGGTTGAAAATGATTTACAAATCATTGTATTCCGTTTATATTTACATCTAAAACAATTTCCCAACTCATATGGAAACGGGGTTTGTATATCGACAGGTGTGTGCCTTTCCAAATCATGTCCAGCCAACTGAATTTACCACAGATGGACTCCAATTAAGCTGTAGCAACATTTTAAGGATGATCAGTTAAAACAGGATGCACATGAGCTCGCTTGTGAGCTTTATGGCAAAGGCCGTGAATACTTAAACATCCATCCACTCAATGTCTTCTGCTTATCCACGGTCGGGTTGCGGGGGCAGCAGCCTAAACAGGGAAGCCCAGACTTCCCTCTCCCCAGCCACTTCGTCCAGCTCCTCATCCCGAGGCATTTCCAGACCAGCCGGAAGACATAGTCTTCCCAACATGTCCAGGGTCTTCCCTGTGGCCTCCTACTGGTCGGACGGTGGGTAGTAACGCACTACATTTACTCCGTTACATCTACTTGAGTAACTTTTGGGACAAATTGTACTTCTAAAAGTAGTTTTTATGCAACATACTTTTGCTTTTACTTGAGTATATTTATAGAGAAAAAAGGCTACTTTTGATCCGATGTGGGATGTGGGAAAAAATCGATTCGAATACGAATCGCGATTCTCACGTTGTGCGATTCAGATTCTCAATTTTGTTTAAATCTATTTTTTAATTTTTTTTTATTTTATTTATTTCTTTATTTATTTTTTATCATTCCAGCAAACCAATACACAGCAATACCAGAACAATGCAATCCAATTCCAAAACTAAACCTGACCCAGCAACACTCAGAACTGCAATAAACAGAGAAATTGAAAGGAGACACAAACACGACACAAAACAAACCAAATGTAGTGAAACAAAAATAATTATTATCAACAACAGTATCAATATTAGTTATAATTTCAGCATAGCAGTGATTAAAAATCCCTCATTGACATTACCATTAGAAATGTATAAAAATAAAAAAAGAACAATAGTGTCACAGTGGCTTACACTTGCATCGCATCTCATAAGCTTGACAGCACACTGTGTCCAATGTTTTCACAAAGATAACATAAGTCATATTTTTTGGTTCGTTTAATAGTTAAAACAAATTTACATTATTGCGATCAGTTGATAAAACTTTGTCCTTTACAATCATAATAGCTTTTTTTTTTTTAATCTACTACTCTGCTAGTATGTCACCGGACTGGGGTAGATCCTGCTGAAATCCTATGTATTGAATAAATACAGAATAATTTTGAATCGGAAAAAAACAATATATAATCGAATCGCGACCCCAAGAATCGATATTGAATCGAATCTTTGTACACCCAAAGATTTGCAGCCCTTATGTATATATATATATATATATATATATATATATATATATGTAGGTGTGGGAAAAAATCACAAGACTACTTCATCTCTACAGAACTGTTTCATGAGGGGTTCCCTCAATCATCAGGAGATTTTAATGGAAGCATTCACATACAATGGTTTATATAGGGCACAGAGTGGGTGGGTACAAGCAGGCGAAGGGTGTGGTGATTGGCTCATGTGTTACCTAGGAGGTGTTTCCTTCTGTGGCGGCATGTTGAAATGATTTCACTGCGCTTGTTGAGGGATGATAGATCTGGATGATGTATAATAAACAGTTTCTCTTTTAAGCATAGGTTGCATCTTTTATTACCACTGTTGTAAGGTGTGCTGGATGCAAGAATTTGCCATGTTATTGAATATTCAACATTATTGTCTTTGAGGTTCCAAATGTGTTTGCTGAGTTCTGTAGAATTCCGCAAAGTCTGGTTTCTAAAGGAGGCGTTGTGATTATTCCATCTTGTTTTGAACGCTCCTTCGGTTAATCCTACGTACGTGTCGGATGTGTTAATGTCCTTGCGTGTCACCTTTGCTTGGTAAACGACTGATGTCTGTAAGCACCTTCCGTTGAGAGGGCAATCAGGTTTCTTGCGACAGTTACATTCATTATTGGTTTCAGAGTCGTTTAGTCTGGGGGTAGGCAGTCCTTTTGCAATTGCTTTGTTGTGGTTTGAAATGATTTGTTGCATGTTGTTCATACAGCTGTAGCTCAATTTAATGTTGTTCTTATTGAATATTTTTCTTAGGGTGTTGCCTTTGGGGAAGTGTTTGTCGATCGGAGTGAGGAACTTGCGGCCGATGTTGGTTGAGACGTCTTTGCTGAATGGCGGATTGTACCAGATGATGTTGTTTCGTTTTCTGCTATTTTTTGGTTGGTTTCCTGGAGTGGGTTCATAGGTGAGGGTGAAGTTGTATCCGCTTTCATCAAGTGCTTTCTGGTTGCTTGCTCGAATTCAGCTTTGCTAGATGACAGCATCGATAGCCTTTTATTAATTCCGGTAGGTATTCTTTTCGTGGTGGTGGGTGGGTGGTTGCTGTCATGGTGCACGTATTGGAGTGTTGTGTTGGGTTTCGTGAATGGTTGGTAGCTGTTATTTCTCAGGTTGAAAGTGACGTCGAGGAAGTTGACGGTTTGCTTGTTGGCTTCAATCGTGATCCGTTGGCCGTTTTCTTTGAAGATTTGGCATATGCGCTTCTTGGTGTTCTTGCTGCTCCTTGGCGAGGCGCGGCACACTGCCAGTCCGTCATCACGGTAAATACCAAGGTTCAGGTTGAGGCTAGCAAGCTGGGAGAGGAGGAAACTCCCAACGAGTTTGCACGTTTCTGCTCTGTCAAAATTCCCCATAGTAACGTCAAATGTTGAATTGTTCTTTTTTTGCCATGGTGTACTGTTGTGGATGAGTATGGAGTTCTTTGCGTGGATGATGATGTTTCTTTCGTTGCCTGTGATTGAGTCGTAGTTCGATGCGAAGTTTAGTGCTTGGGTCAGTAGGTCTTGCGTGATGGAAGGGTAAAATTCTTCGATGTCGAAGGAGATAAAGTTGTATTGTTGTTTGTCTTGGATGTTGTTAAACCATTTGATTACTGCTGCTGTATTTCTCCATTGGTTGAGTTGTGTTTTGTCCTTGATTTTTGCGTTGATTCTGTCCAGGATTATTTTGCTGATTTTTCCTATTTCGGATTTAGTTGGGTTTATTAGTCGGCATGTTGGGTTATTTGCGAAGTTGGGTTTGTGGTCCTTCAATGTGATGAAGGCTTCTTTGTTGGCTGTGGCGTCCACCCTGTCCTCAATGTCCAGTTCGGTTGCGATCCGCTTGTTTTCCAGGTGGATGTTCTGTAAAGTGTTGGGTTGCGCTTTTTTGTATGATTTGGTGATGCTTTTGTCCAGTAAAGAGTTATGTTCTGGTATGTCCATTCTGTAGAAGTTTGTGGTTTTATCGGCGGCTATGATGAGGTTGCTTACTTTCTTGATGCGCTCCGTGTCATTTTTCAGCTTGGTGAGGAATGGGTTGCGGGCTGGCTTAAATTTGACTGATTGTATCATTTTGGGGCTTCACGGTGGCAGAGGGGTTAGTGCGTCTGCCTCACAATACGAAGGTCCTGCAGTCCTGGGTTCAAATCCAGGCTCGGGATCTTTCTGTGTGGAGTTTGCATGTTCTCCCCGTGAATGCGTGGGTTCCCTCCGGGTACTCCGGCTTCCTCCCACCTCCAAAGACATGCACCTGGGGATAAGTTGATTGGCAAAACTAAATTGGCCCTAGTGTGTGAATGTGAGTGTGAGTGTTGTCTGTCTGTCTGTGTTGGCCCTGCGATGAGGTGGCGACTTGTCCAGGGTGTACCCCGCCTTCCGCCCGATTGTAGCTGAGATAGGCGCCAGCGCCCCCCGCGACCCCGAAAGGGAATAAGCGGTAGAAAATGGATGGATGGATGGATGTATCATTTTGAGCATGTCGTTCTCAAAGTCCTTTAATTCCTTGACTGTGGGTGGGTTCTTGGTAGATTTGAATCCGTAAGTTTCCTTTTGCGTTCCTTTTGTTTCAGGGTGGAGGAAAAGGTGTACTTTCCACCGCATCCAATATACATATATATATTATATATAATATTATACGATATGTATATATGAGGTAGATCACCTCGACTTGGTCATTTATTAAGTAATTGATTAACGCTGAAAAACTTATTGGGGGGTATGGAATATGCACTGTACTGTGCAATCTACTAATACAAGTTTCAATCAATCAATCAATCAATCAATCAATCAATCAATCAATCAATCAATGCCTACTGAGCCTATGGTGCTGTTAAGTTATTGTGGCTCAATTTGCCTTAATTTTTTTTTATTGTAATGTATTATTATTTAATATATATTATTGTTTCAGTTGCTTAAGAGATATGCCTGGCCCTGAATTTGCTCATTGCTATTTTAATTTTTTGTGCATTATTTGTTGCCGTAATTATTAAACGAACAGGTTACTCATCAGTTACTCAGTACTTGAGTAGATTTTTCACAACATGCTTTTTACTTTTACTCAAGTAAATATTAGTGTGACTACTCCTTACTTTTGCTTGAGTAATACATCCCTAAATTAACAGTACTCTTACTTGAGTACAAGTTCTGGCTACAGTACCCACCTCTGCCCGTGATCTTGTCCTTTCGTTTATAACCCAAATCTTTTGACCGTAGGTAAAGTTGGGAACGTAGATCGAACGGTAAATTGCGGTAAATCAGTTCCTTCTTCGCCTCAACGGCTCGATACAGCGTCCGAATTACAGAAGACGCCGCACCAATCTGCCTGTCGATCTCACGATCCACTCTTCCTTCACTTGTGAACAAGACTCCGAGATACTTGAACTTCTCCACTTGGGGCAAGATCTCTTCCCCAACCCGGAGATGGCACTCCACCCTTTTCCGGGTGAGAACCATGGACTCAGACTTGGTGCTGACTCCTATCCCAGTCGCTTCAGAGACATCGTCCTCCAGAGCAGTGGTTCTCAAATGGGGGTACGCGTACCCCTGGGGGTACTTGAAGGTATGCCAAGGGGTAAGTGGGATTTTTTGAAAATATTCTAAAAATAGCAACAATTCAAAAATCCTTTATAAATATATTTATTGAATAATACTTCAACAAAATATGAATGTAAGTTCATGAACTGTACACAAAAAAATACAACAATGCAATATTCTGTTTTGACAGCTACATTTTTTGTGGACATGTTCCATAAATATTGATGTTAAAGATTCATTTTTTTGTGAATAAATGTTTAGAATTAAATTCATGAATTCAGATGGATCTCTATTACAATCCCCAAAGAGGGCACTTTAAGTTGATGATTACTTCCATGTGTAGAAGTCTTTATTTATAATTGAATCACTTGTTTATTTTTCAACAAGTTTGTATTTATTTTTAGATCTTTTTTTCCAAATAGTTCAAGAAAGACCACTACAAATGAGCAATATTTTGCACTGTTATACAATTTAATAAATCAGAAACTGATGACATAGTGCTGTATTTTACTTCTTTATCTCTTTTTTTCAACCAAAAAAGCTTTGCTCTGATTAGGGGGTACTTGAATTAAAAAAATGTTCACGGGGGGGTACATCACTGAAAAAAGGTTGAGAACCACTGCTCCAGGGGATCCAGAATCAAACGAAATCTTGCAAATCATATCAAATATTGGTCCACTGGCTTCTTATGTTTTCCTCATGTGTCAAGGTCTTTTTGTTTTGCAACTGCTGGTTCCAAAATCAATGGTGGATCTCTTAGTCATAACAAGCAGTCATAACATTTCTTAGAATGGTCAGAGTGGCCACAAACTGAACTTTCCCACACATATCCCTTGGTTCTGAATAGAAAAAAGAAAAGAGCACACCTCTTAACTTTTTGACAGATTTTCTTTTAGGATTTCAACAGACACAAAATATGGTATACAAGTCAGATCTTCCAGTGAAGATCCTGGCCAGATGAAGCCAGCAGGACCACATCATCTGCAAAAAGCAGAGACCTAATCCTGCAACCACCGAACCAGATCGCCTCAACGCTGTGACTGCGCCGAGAAATTCTGTCCAGAAAAGTTATGAACAGAATTATTGACAAACGGCAGCCTTGGCGGGCTCCAACCCTCACTGGAAACAGGTCCGACTTACTGCAATGCGGACTGAAACATGTGATTTTTTTTAATTTTTTATTAACTCGCAAAAAATTCTAAAAAAGAAAAAAAACGGTTTCACATTGTGATAATGGAATATTGTGTGGGGAATTTTGAATATGAATTTATTCCATATTGAAATAAGGCTGTAACATAGCAAAATGTGGGAAAAGTGAAATACTGTAAATACTTTCTGGATCCACTGTAACGTACAGTATGTGTTCCAATGTGGCAACACTTTCTATTCAGGCTGCCATGTTGTCCGTTTGTTTATGGGGATGATCGTTTAGGCACGTACAGCAAAACAAGCCATCGCCGTGTGGCGAAGTTGGGAGAGTGGCTGTGCCAGCAATCTGAGGGTTCCTGGTTCAATCCCCACCTTCTACCATTCTAGTCACGTCCGTTGTGTCCTTGAGCAAGAAACTTCACCCTTGCTCCTGATGGGTCCTGGTTAGCGCCGTGCATAGCAGCTCCCGCCATCAGTGTGTGAATGTGTGTGTGAACGGGTGAATGTGGAAATAGTGTCGAAGGGGTTTGAGTTCCTGAAAAAAAGGTAGAAAAGCGCTATACAAGTACAACCCATTTACCCATTTACCATCAAAAGTGTCGCAACGTGTGTGGAACTAAACGATTTTAACCTGTGGAACGTTGCAGGCTCGCTTATCTGGATGTTTTCACAGACGGTGTTTGACATCCACCACGCCACCCCATTGGCTCAGGGTGTAGCTGCCGGGTGAAAGGTCAAGTGGAGTGGAGCTGGCAGCGGGAGGGAGGGTCAAAAGGGAGGAAAGTGGAGAAGACGAGGAAGGGCGGCGGGGTTAAGACCTGAATGAAAAGGAGTCCATAGTTAATATGGCCTATTGTCCCCTTTGCGCCTTAACCCTGGCCCTAAACAAATATGGCTGCCTCTTAATGAACAACACATCTGCATCTTGGAGTCATTTGAGGGCGAAGAAACGCAGGGAACATTTTTTGGGGATTGCAGTGTCGCGCTCACCACACCACAAGTGACACGCACGCACGCACGCACGCACGCACGCACGCACGCACGCACGCACGCACGCACACACACACACACACACACACACACACACACACACACACACACACACACACACACACACACACACACACACCCCAATCAGTGCTGGAGTGCAGCCTTGTGGTTGTCCTGAAAATGCAGGTTAGCGTCCAGCACGACAACGGTGGCGGCTCCTGGCGTCTAACACCTCACCACCGCGTTACCTACAACGACAATTTCAAACCCAGCCGCTCTCCTCAACAGGAAACACTTTGCAGATGGGACTTTCTTTTTAGAAATACGCAACTCCTAATTAGCACTTTGGAGCGTGTGCAGCTGTACACACACACACACACACACACACGCACACACACGCACACACACACACACACACACACACACACACGCACACACACACACACACGTACACACACACACACGCACACACACATTGCTGCATCTTGGCTGACTGTGTGGGCGTTATACAGCAATAAAAGTCTGACTAAGGAAGCCACATGGGAGCGTTTATCTTGCGACAGACTACTTCTGTCTAATTAGCCTAAAAAAACCCCAGACTGCAACTCAAGTACACGTGTGTTGGGATATGTTGATGCTGTTTTTGTTTTGTTTTGTGGCCTTGCAGCTCAGACTTGATTAGCAGCAGCTAATGATATGCTACCAATACTCATAGAGTCCGCCGTAAAGACAGGTCAGTACGTACCTTAGTTTTAGGGCCACATAGTTTCATTTGGTTAAAGTAAGGGAACCACATGCAAAACACAGTTTTTAAGTAAACCGCTTTTACGATTTTTAGAGCGAAACTTAAAAAAGTCGCAGCAACAGTTATTTTTAGGTAAATTAAAGTTTGTTTTTGGCGGAAGTTCAGCAGTATTAATTCTAGGTTGTAGCCCCGTTCTCCTAACCTGACTCTCGCCGGATCCTTGTAGTTCGCTGAGTTCCACACAAGAATCTGGGCTCGAGGGCAATGTAAACTCCTTCAAGATAAAAATAAACTAATTTACCTATCAGGATCGCCGGGCGGAATTTCATAGATGTGAAGGGAATGTTTGATTCAAACATATTTGCCAACCCTCCCGGATTTTCCGGGAGACTCCCAAAATTCAGCGTTTCTACCGAAAACCTCCCGGGACAAATTTTCTCCCGAAATTCAGGATTCAGAACGCCCCCTCCAGCTCCATGCGGACCTGAGTGACGTGTCGACATCCTGTTTTCACGTCCGCTTTCCCACAATATAAACAGCGAGCCTGCTCAATGACGTTATAACTGTAGAATGATCGTGGGCGAGTTCTTGGTTTCTTATGTGGGTTTTTTGTTAGGCAGTTTCATTAACGTCTTCCCAGCGCAGTAACAACACATCACAACAGCAGTTAAGTTTTCGTCTACCGTAAAGCAGTTCGTCTGCCGTAAACAGCAATGTTGTGACACTCTTAAACAGGACGATACCACCATCTACTGCGCATGCATATGTGACAGTAACTTCTACGACAGGGGTCACCAACCTTTTTGAAACCAAGAGCTTCTTCTTGAGCACTGATTAATGCGAAGAGCTAACCCTTTGATACACACTTAAATAAATTGCCAGAAATAGCAAATTTGCTCACTTTACCTTTAACTCTATGTTATTATTAATAATAACTAATGATATTTATCTTTGTGGAAACACTGATCATCTTAATGATTTCTCACAATAAATATATATTTTTGATGTCATGTTTTAAATAGGTTAAAATCCAATCTGCACTTTTCTATCTGTAAATATACTCCTCCCCTCTTAACCAAGCCCTGCCAAACCCCCCCCCACACACACACACCCCCGACCACGCCCGCACCCCCCACCTCCCGAAATCGGAGGTCTCAAGGTTGGCAAGTATGGGTTCAAACAACAATGAGCTGACATTGATTCTGCTATTGCAACTGTTGTGTCGACTCTATCGAATATTAATTATTTTAAAGATGAACAGAGAACGGTTTTGAAGGAATTTGTTTTACTTTTCGCTGTTCTGTTTTGGATTTCCCAGCGTCGCTCTCATCAGCGTCACGAGTTGATTTCGATGTGAGTGGTTGAAGTAGCACGTCATTCAAGATAACGGACAAGTGGTTTGTGTTTTTTTTTTATTTACAAGGCCCCGCCTTCTGATATACATCTCCTATTGAGAAGTCCCAGATCCTTGTGTAGAGCTCAGCGAACTACAAGGATCTGGCGAGTGTCAGGTTACCGTTCCCCATCTTGACTGAACAATGGGAAGGTCGAATGTTACCAAACAGGAGACTTTACGAAAACGGGTAGTCTTCAAACTTCCGCCTCTTTTTGGAACTATTGCAATAATCGTGACTCGGCAGGCTCGACTCCAATCCATTTTTTAAGGACGTACACGCGCAATTATGGGCAATTATACTTCCTTGTATATTAAGTGTGGACAATCAATATGCTTCTGTACCAGAGGTGTGCCGTCAGGGCCAGCAAGGACTTCTGTGCTGGCCTAACATAACCAAAAATCATGATCATAATTCAATAATTTTTTTTAAATTAATTTACTTACCCTAAATATCCAGTATTCATAATCTCTTCATGTCATATTATGCTCCCTCCAGTGCTGTTGTTTTTAGTTTTAGTTTGTATCCAATCAGAATTTCGCTATCTTATGTTGCCTAATCTGCCCGAGGCCTTCAGATTCAACAATGCTGGCGTCTGTGCACTTTAACTGAACGGGGACATACTGTGACAGACAGTTGCGATAGCCAATCAGATCACAAGTTGTTGTCAGTAAGGCCTTCTAGCTGGCCTCACGCTGAACGTGACATTTACGCGTCCTGTGATTGGATACTCATCGGGACCGTTAGCGGATGAATTTGAGAACACATAGAGTTGAGAGACAGTTGCCATTGCAAGTGGTTGACTTTCGCTGTTCTGTTACAACTAAAAGTTGTAAACTGTTGTTGTGAAAGTGTGTCATGCTTGTCATTTAATTAACATTGTCACCTGTATATTTGTCGCCATCATGTGGTTAGGGCAGTTAACATATCTTTGAAAAATGTGTACTCTGAATCAAACTTTATTGACCGGAAGTTGCATAAGCCAAGCAGAGACATTTACGGACTATGTTTTTATTGCTGATGCATTTTAATAGATTTTTAAATGCACCAGAAAATGACCTGTTTTGTATACTGTTGATGTGATTCAATGCCTTGTAAGATGTAAATGTGCTCCTGTATAGTATTTTTCCAGCAATAGTCACGTGGTGACATCATTTGTGGTATTTTGCGAGGTAATCATTGAAGTCGGAGATCACTGACGGCCTAGGTGGGAAACACACGGCCCTCCACTGTTCTGTACCATACCAAATATTCTGTACTGGAAAATGCAATTCTGAATACACGTACCGTTACACTCCTAGTGATCCATTGCTTACAATGCGACACATTGGGAACATTCAAGTTCGTTTGTATGCTTATTTGCATTTGAGCTTGATTGTTATTATTCATGAAGCCGCCGCCCTCTTAACCTATGACTCCCAGTCCTCCCTTGCACATGTTTACACAAACTGCTGAACCCTCCGGAGGGGAAAAAATGCAACTTTCACCTTGCCGAAAAGATGCCTGATAACACACCCAATTCTATGTCCCGAAAATACAGCCGGACAGCGGTAATCTGAACAGGAAATTACAGTGCAACGCAAAGGTTTTGGGGTATTTGGAGACAGATGCTGGGACGCTTGCAGAGCATCAGGCAAAGACAAACTAGGGCAGATTGTGCTCCCATTCTGCTTTCGAGGTCTGAGGTGTCGGTTGTAATGAATGATCAATGGTCATTTGCATCACAGTGAGAAGTAAACAATATTGAGGAAAGGTCTTGTTTTAAATTCTCTGAAAGGGGTCGTATTATGTTTTTACTATATGTAAAACACTTCCTTGTAGTCTACATAACAAGTAGGTTCTTTGGTAAAAATGTTACATGGATTACGTTTTAAAGAACATTTTCACAGATCTTTCTCATCTTCTGTTAAGGATGTGCCGTTTTGTGGGTGGTCTTAATTACGTGGGTCCACTATCCCCGTCAGCCTTGTTGCAGTTTTTAGCGCTCCCATAGGTAGACTACTGACGGATAGAAGTTCGAACTACACGCTACTTTGTATTAGAAATGGCAAAAGGGGAAGATGCATGTGCATGCACGAGCCAATCTGCCCCACAACAATACGATAGAGAAAAATACTGAACTTTATTGACTAAGCTTTTCGGGTAAATCACTACCATTATGGAGATATCTACTGAGCTCCGACCTGGGAAAAACGTCACAATTTGGGCAAATTCCAAACGGCTCATTTGCAGGAAGTATGAAGAAAGGCAAGATTTTTTTATAAACATCTCTGCCACTCCTCTATGGTTGTCACTGTCTGCTGCTGCCTTGTGGTTTGTATGTTCAATTTTCCTTTGTTGGTGCAGCAGACCTGACTATTACTTTTTGTCTTCCTCAGAGTTCCTGTGTTTCCCTGTGGGCGGAGTTGTGAGACGTGCACAGCTGTGTCCAATCTCACCTGCACAACTTAAGCAGCACCTTGTCAGCTGGATGGCACTCGGCAATTCTACTCCTCGACTCTTCTTGTATGAAGACTCTTATGCTCCTTGTATTTATGCTACTTACCTTCATAGCTATTTCCAGTGCCATCCAGTTTGGTATGTACCATGGTAGTTTGCACGTCTTGCAACTCTGACCCAAGTTTAGTTAATTTTGGACATTAGCTTTTGTTCGTTTTTCCACGGTGCGCTTTTTGTTATCTTCTATTTTTGAATCATTGTTGTGAGTGCCTTTTTTCGTTAAGTAAAGAACTGTTTTACTCACAATCCCTCTGCATCCTTGGGTTCCTCTGTTCTACATTTAATTGAACTGTGACAATGGTTTAATTTCAAATTTTCGGGACTTATGTATATCTCTAATACACAAAAACAGGTATCATTAAGTAAAAAAAAAAGGTAGGTTTTGCATGATAGGGCTACTTTAATTTAAAAAAACAACTTACAATACAGCTTTCATTCTCATATAAGGACAACAGGGGTTGATTCTCTGAGTGAAATGTTGTCCCGCTCTTGTTGTTCCACATTCACAATTTGTCTCAGCGTGGAATGTGGTGAATGAAAGCCATGTATTTTTTTCTGTGTATTTTGTCCCGCCAAGGCTTTCATCTAATCCTCCACATTTTCCAACAATATTGCTGCGTTGAGCCACAGTTGGGATCCCACAAGACAAACTAACACCAAAGACGTATAGGTGCAGATGCTCTAACATTGTGTGTGTGTGTGTGTGCGTGTGTATGTGTGTGTGCGTGTGTGTGCGTGTGTGTGTGCATGCGTGTCCAATGGCGCTGCTGTTTCTCATTTTTCCCCCTGTAATACCAATGTTGTTAGCAAGAATACAGCAGAATTATACAATAATGTCCTTACAGTATTTTTTCTGCTCCTTAACCGCTGCACACAAAAGGGTGAACGTTAGTCCAAACATGCACTCCTACTGTGTTACTTACGGCAGTGGTTCTCAACCTTTTTTCAGTGATGTACCCCCTGTGAACATTGTTTTAATTCAAGTACCCCCTAATCAGAGCAAAGCATTTTTGGTTGACAAAAAGCGATAAAGAAGTAAAATACAGCACTATGTCATCAGTTTCTGATTTATTAAATTGTATAACAATGCAAAATACTATTCATTTGTAGTGGTCTTTCTTGAACTATTTGGAAAAAAATATATGAAAATAACAAAAAACTTGTTGAAAAATAAACAAGTGATTCAATTATAATTAAAGATTTGTACACATAGAAGTAATCATCAACTTAAAGTGCCCTCTTTGGGGATTGTAATAGAGATCAATCTGGATTCATGAACTTAATTCTAAACATTTCTTCACAAAAAAAGAAATCTTTAACATCAATATTTATGGAACATGTCCACGAAAAATCCAGCTGTCAACACTAAATTGTTGCATTTCTTTTCACAGTTTATGAACTTACATTCATATTTTGTTGAAGTACTATTCAATAAATATACTTATAAATGATTTTTGAATTGTTGCTATTTTAGAATATAGTATTTTGTTAGACAAAACTAGTATTTCTTTTTAGTAATGTACACATTAACAGAGCTGTGTGTCTATTTTATGGAGGAATGTACATACCCCGTTTCCATATTAGTTGGGAAATTGTGTAACATGTAAATATAAACGGTATACAATGATTTGCAAATCATTTTCAACCCATATTCAGTTGAATATGCTACATAAACAACATATTTGATGTTCAAACTCATAAACTTTATTTTTTTTGCAAATAATAATTAACTTAGAATTTCATGGCTGCAACACGTGCCAAAGTAGTTGGGAAAGGGCATGTTCACCACTGTGTTACATCACCTTTTCTTTAACAACACTCAATAAACTGTTTACAATTAGCCTGCACACCTGTGGGATGTTCCAAATAAGTGTTTGATGAGCATTCCTCAACTTTATCAGTATTTATTGCCACCTTTCCCAACTGCTTTGTCACGTGTTGCTGACATCAAATTGTAAAGTTAATGATTATTTGCAAAAAACAATTTTTTTTTATCAGTTTGAACAGCAAATATGTTGTCTTTGTAGCATTTTCAACTGAAAATGTGTTGAAAATGATTTGCAAATCATTGTATTCCGTTTATATTTACATCTAACACAATTTCCCAACTCATATGGAAACGGGGTTTGTAGTTAATCATAGATCTGCCACCCAATGTTATTAAAAAAGTATTGATTTTGAATTGAGAAAGGATTTCAATCGATTCTGAATTGAATCACTACCCCCAAGGATCAAATCCAATCGTGTGGGGCCCAAAGATTCACAGCCCTAATGAGGATATAAGCAGTTGTTCATGACTTAGTCCGTCTTTCCCATATTTCCTACTTGTTCCTGCCCTTGGCATCCAGTACCAATATATGCATTTTGCAGCATGTTTAGTTTCGGCCACAGGATTAAACAGCAATGTCTTTTGTACGTATGATAGTTTATGTACTCTTGCAAAATAATGTTTTAAATTTGCATGCAAACACTGAGGCAGCAGCGCAAAAGCTTAGTTTGCCTTAATGCACTCCCTCTTTTTAAAACAAGAGACTTACCAATGAATTATTAGCAACATTAGTTTTACACTGTAATTCATATCTGTGTTTTTGTTTCATTTCTTATGGATGGCAAACAGCTTTACTGTTATTATTGGAGAGATTCTGTGCATTGTGTGACATTTGAATGTCATAAGATGATGAGAACATGATACATCTGAGAATGTAACAAAGGACTCTTCTCCTCAGTAAGCATAGAGAAAAGCCATTAAAATTGAAGACAAACAATACATTTTTTATTAGTGTCTCACAGCTTTATGCTCGCCAGTAGTACATAACATGGTTGTATTAATATGAGTGTTTTGTTTTTTTACATTCAACATGACCTCTCTCTCTCTCTTTATTTATTCATCTCTCTTTCTCTCTTGCTTTCTCTTGTACGTCCATCCTCCCTGTTCCCTGGAATGTCATAAATCCAAGCCTTGATTACTGTAATTTACATTTCAGTTAAATGTGGTGTTCTGTGGAAGTGGCAGAACAGTATATTGTGTTGTATTTTATGGTTTATGTTTTTTCTGCATTTGTGTAGGGAGCCCCTTAAAAACCAGTCGCTGGTTCTCAAAGGGATGTCCCAAATATATTGAAATCATATGTTTTCATATACATTATTTCTGTCTCTGTGTGTGGGTTTATGTGTGTGTGGGTTATGAAAAATGAGCAAGTCTTTTGTCAAACATGAAGTGTGCGTTTCCTTCTCTACGGTGCATTTATTAGGCAGGAGTGTGATGTATAATCTAGTCTCTGGTTGAATTTATCGGACATCTGTGCATGTATGTGGCCATGCAAGAGGGTGTTTAATTAAATAAATGAATCAATTGTCCATGCATCTCCAAAATCTATACGGTTGGTCTTTGTATTTGCCAGAGGTGGGACCAAGTCATTGTTTTGCAAGTCACAAGTAAGTCTCAAGTCTTTGCCCTCAAGTCTCGAGTCAAGTCTCGAGTCAAGACAGGCAAGTCCCGAGTCAAGTCCAAAGTCAAGACTGGAAAGTCTCAAGTCAAGTCCCAAGTCCTGCATTTTGAGTTTCGAGTCATTTCAAGTCCTTTTAACCCCAGACTAATATATTTACACAGATTGTGTATGCTTTTAAAACGCAGTATGCATTTATTAAAACAAGTGCATTTGAAACTGCAGGAAAAAAATAGTGCTGGCATTGCACTTATAATAGCACTATTAACCAGTCATTTTAAACATTTAATTAATTCCTTTACAGAATAAACACATTTTAAGAAAACAAGTACAACTGTACTTATTTGCACAAACGTGTTAACATTGTATTTCCATGGCATTTTGCATTGTAACTAGTTCCACAGCAGTTTATATCCTGTTCTTACCTTATCTCATTGATCTCATCTCATATTCTATGTGTGTTTATGTGTGCGTACACATGAAAAACATAAATACATGAACATAACAATGAACAGAGTCGTACTTTTTAGATGTCAGGGCCTTATGCAATATGTACACATATTCTTAATATAGTATACATTTTAACCGACCTTTATTTGACTATGTCGGTCTTTTTGTAGGTGGCTAAAATACGCGGTGCTGCTGACCGCCGTCTAAGGTTGCATTACAGTGTGTGATGCATTCACCAATGTAACGTTATGTGTAGGTACCTCATGCAACCCTGCTTAAAAAAAATAATTTGACAAAAAGTATGAATAAAGTAGTGAACTGCAGTGGACGCAACAGATTGTCGTGTTTGCAATGACGTTATAAAAAGACATCTTCTAAGTAGACGCAGCATTGGCTGCTATTACACGAGCAATTTGGCCGCCATCTTGAAGAGGTGACAAGGTGCTGGCGAGCAGCCTAAACTGACAGGTAGAAAACAAAGATATCGGGCTGATGTTCAGCGTTTTCCTGCTCAAATGAGCGGACTGTTGAAAATAGGAATTGGGGGATTACTTTTCATAAATAAGATTTAACATTAACGTACTATTGGTTGTATTTTGTGAAAAGAATGTCACCACAGAGTTGAGAAGGAGCAAAGATCTTCAACATTTGTATGTGAAAATCACAAAGAAATCTTCTGGGGGAGGATGACCCCGCCCCTACAGGTATTTGGTTAACAAACTTTCAGCCCCACCTAAAACAAAATTCACCAGCCACCACTGATTAAGATGCATTCTCATTTTAGGCAAAATATAATACTCTCTTAACAGTATAATTGTAACCAGGAATAAGTCTTCAAGTAACAATATTCAAATACTAACATTGTTGGGTAAGACAGACTTTGGTTTTATTCTGAATCCAGTGAAACAGATTGGTGGTTTTAGTTCATATAAAGACTTTCAGGTGTTTATATATGTTTAAGTATTTGGCAGACACTTTTGTCCATAGCAACATACATAAAAAATACATATAAAACAATCCCTGTAAAGATTATTATTTAAGGGAAGAATGTAATAGAAAATATCAATACAAAGTGTCAAGACAGAATAAACTCTCTGTTGCTGCAAAAACAGAGATACAGTCTATAGGTCCCTAAGATATACAGATATCTAATGTATTCATACATTGTTTATGTAGGATATACACATGTATATATCACCTAATCATATTGTTTCTTCAACTTAAAAATAGCTGACCGTTTTTTCACCCTTCTCTGGGATTATATTCCCAGTTTTGAATTTGGACGTTTGGTCACTTATAGCACTGTTAAGCAAACTATGAACACGCCAAAGCATGTGTCCTTTATCATAGCTACACAAATGACAAAAAAGCGGGTGAAAATGAGTGGTATTCAGTGAGGTAAGATGAATGAAATGTGCTGACAGTTCATTGCTCCTGCCAAATGAATTGCAGAGTGGAGTGGATCACCACTCCAAGATGGCGGCCCCGCGTCTCGTCTGTGCGAGTATGCTGTAGCGCTCCATGCTGCTACCCTTATAAGATGTCTATGGTTCTAACGTTAGCAGTGAGTTTACAGCCTCACTGATTTAACTACACAACTAATAAAAGTTACGTTACCCAGCTAATAAACGTTAGCTTTCATTCAAAACTTACCCTTCATTGTGCATCTTGAAATGTCAAACGAAGTAGGAAGTTGTTGCATATCCGTCTGTAATCTTCGAACCACATGCTTTGCATACTGGAATTTGTTTTTTGTTGACCAACTTGTAGTTTTAATCCCCGAGCGAAAATATTTTTGGCATAATTTTTCCTCACTGGCGGGTTGTTTGAGAGATCTTCTTCGTTGGTTGTCCTGCAATTTGATTGGCTGAATGCTGTGTGACGAAAATAACGTGGATATAATTTGATTGGCTGTTGTACTGACAGGTAGCGCACACGCTGTCATCGCACACACGCTGACAGACACGCGTACACGATGGAAGATACGGAGCGCTCCTGAATAACTTTTTAATCTTTGGGTTTTGGGGAAATTAGCAAGTCATATCAAGACAAAAGGCTCAAGTCCAAGTCAAGTCACAAGTCATCGATGTTAAAGTCTAGGACGAGTTGCAAGTCTTTTTACATTTTGTCAAGTCGAGTCTAAAGTCATCAAATTCATGACTCGAGTCTGACTGGAGTCCAAGTCATGTGACTCGAGTCCACACCCCTGGTATTTGCATCACTTAAAGTACCAACGTACAGTCGGGGTCAAAAGTTTACATACACTTGTAAAGAACATAATTAAGTTAAAGTGCCAATTATTTTCACACACACACACACACACACTAGGTGTGGTGAGATTAATCCTCTGCATGTCATGGCTGTCTTGAGTTTCCAATAATTTCTACAACTCTTATTTTTTTGTGATCGTAATTAGAGCACATCTTGTTTGTCACCAAAAAACATTCATGAAGTTTGGTTCTTATATGAATTTATTATGGGTCTACTGAAAATGTGACCAAATCTGCTGGGTCAAAAGTATACATACAGCAATGTTAATATTTAGTTACATGTCCCTTGGCAAGTTTCACTGCAATAAGGCGCTTCTTGTAGCCATCCACAAGCTTCTGGTTGAATTTTTGACCACTCCTCTTGACAAAATTGGTACAGTTCAGCTAATTTTTTTGGTTTTCTAACATAGACTTGTTTCTTCCACATTGTCCACACGTTTAAGTCAGGACTCTTGGAAGACCATTCTAAAACCCAAATTCTAGCCTGATTTAGCCATTCTTTTACCACTTTTGACGGGTTTTTGGGGTCATTGTCCTGTTGGAACACCCAACTGCGCCCAAGACCAGACCTCCAGGCTGATGATTTTAGGTTGTCCTGAAGAATTTGGAGGTAATACTCCTTTTTCATTGTCCCATTTACTGTCTGTAAAGCACCAGTTCCATTGGCAGCAAAACAGGCCCAGAGCATAATACTACCACCACCATGCTTGATGGTACGGTTGGTGTTCCTGTGATTAAATGCCTCACCTTTTTTCCTCCAAACATATTGTAAACATATACATATTGTGGCCAAACAGTTCAGTGTTTGTTTCATCTGACATCATATGGACAAACATAAGACCTTCTGGAGGAAAGTTCTGTGGTCAGATGAAACCAAAATTGAGCTGTTTGACCCAACAGATTTGGTCACATTTTCAGTAGACCCATTATAAATACATAAAAGAACCAAAATTCATGGATGTTTTTTGTGACTAACAAGTATGTGCTCCAATCACACTATCACAAAAAAATAAGAGTTGTAGAAATTATTGGAAACTCAAGACAGCCATGACATTATGTTCTTTACAAGTGTATGTAAACTTTTGACCACGACTGTATGTACAAACTTAATACCAAGGTAAAGATCAAACAGTTGCAGCCCCATTACTTACCAGAATTGGAAATCCCATGTAAAAAATATACACTATACTTGTATAGTCAATTTTTTTCTGGAACATAGCAAATACATAAAAACATTTATTAAATTATTAATTAATTGGATCAAGGTGTATTTTCCGGGTGCTGTAAAAAAAACTCTGCTCAACCAGTCGGTTCAAGTCCTGTGTGGTCCCGCTGCTTTCCAAGCCTCTACAACAGCACAGAGATTGTGTTAGTGCACTGGAGTCATGTAATCAGCATGCAAATTTGAATTAAGCCTAAAAGCGTTGAAGTTCAGAACGAATGAAAGAGGAGTAGAGAGGAGTCCGACAAGGGGGGTGAATGGGGCTGGAGCATAAGCGAGTCCAATTAGCAGAGTTGGGCCCATTAATTAGTGCTATTAGCGAGCGCACACTGGGATGTTGCTCGCCGTGTTTGCTGTTGTGTGTGTCCTTTTTTTGTCCAGCGTACATGAAAGTCTAAATTCAACACCAACAAGGCGTTCACATAGCAGATACACAATGTGGTGCACATGTGGAGGACATTAGCATTTTTCTGAGGAGCATTCCTGCTGCTGCTTGCAAAACAACACGCACCCAAAAACACTCAGTGTGTGTGCGTGTCAAGTCGTCACAATTAAACATGCGTTTGTGCGTTACATTTATACACCATGGTATCCAGATCGACCAGCCTGTGAGTTTAAAACTTGGACATTTTTTGCATCACATTTCTAATTTCATTATCAAATATAGGATTTTTAAGTTGAAAATTCTGCAAAATAGCAGAGCACACAAAACATCTTCAAAAACAGTATCTTGCTTTTATTTTATAGAGCAGGGGTTCTTAACCTCTTTGATCCCCGGGCCCCATTATTTCCAGTACAGAGGGGCCTGGGCTCCAATCAAATATTAAAACTAAATTGATCATCTTATTCTTGATTTTAATCATATTCAGTAATTATATCTCACCCTCCTACAGAATACAACTTGTCAAATGATATGAAACCATGGGTTACTCACAAATAGTATTATTTATTTAACACATAAACCTTAGGCTTAGGTCAGGCTGATTGGAAAAATATGTATTAACCAAATAAAGGGTTTGCCCTACATGTAAATGATCAAAATAAATGCCACAACCTCAATATATATATATATATATATATATATATATATATATATATTAGGGGTGTGGGAAAAAATCGATTCAAATTTGAATCGCGATTCTCACGTTGTGCGATCCAGAATCGATTCTCATTTTTTTAAATCAATTTTTTTTTTTTTATCATCCAACAAAACAATACACAGCAATACCATAACAATGCAATCCAATTCCAAAAGCAAACCTGACCCAGCAACACTCAGAATTGCAATAAACAGAACAATTGAGAGGAGACACAAACAAGACACAGTACAAACCAAAAGTAGTGAAACAAAAAATAATATTATCACCAACAGTATCAATATTAGTTATAATTTCAGCATAACAGTGATTAAAAATCCCTCATTGACATTATCATTAGACATTTATAAAAAAAAAAAAGAAGAACAATAGTGTCACAGTGGCTTACACTTGCATCGCATCTCATAAGCTTGACAACACACTGTGTCCAATGTTTTCACAAAGATAATATAAGTCATATTTTTGGTTCGTTTAATAGTTAAAACAAATTTACATTATAGTAATCAGTTGATAAAACATTGTCCTTTACAATTATAAAAGCTTTTTACAAAAATGTACTACTTTGCTTGCATGTCAGCAGACTGGAGTATATCCTGCTGAAATCCTATGTATTGAATGGATAGAAAATTCTTTTAAATTGGGAAAAAATTGTTTTTGAATCGAGAATTGTGTTGAATTGAAAAAAAAATCAATTTTGAATCAAATCTCAACCCCAAGAATCGATATTTAATCAAATTGAGGGACACCCAAAGATTTGCAGCCCTAATATATGTCTTAATTGGATTATCCAGAGAATAGTGCTTGATACTGTGGTAGAGCGCAATATGTATGTGTGGGAAAAATCACAAGACTACCTTATCTCTACAGAACTGTTTCATGAGGGGTTCCCTACCCTCATGAAACAGTTCTGTAGAGATGAAGTAGACTTGTGATTTTCCCCACACACACACACACACACACACATATATATATATATATACATATATATATATATATATATATATATATATATATATATATATATATATATATATATATATATATATATATATATACATTTACATTTACATACGGGTGTGTATTTTCTTTTCTTTTTTTACATGAAAACATTTTTTATGTGAAAACAAATTTAAGTAATACATTGTATGTGTATATACTGTTTCTAGTATGTTAGACTGTAGGTCATAATAAGTTTAAAAAACATCTCACATATCATAAAAATGTTCCTCATGCTTTATTTAAATCAAAATAAAAAAACGAGCATTTAAATGGCCTTTTAAAGTGACACAGCTGCTCACGGAACTAAACAGAGTTGACACCCGGCAAATGTAAGGAGAGAAAGTTGAAGGGAAAAGTATTTTAAGTTAATTTATGCATTTCGTGTCCAAGCAAGTGTAAACTACCTCATTTTTTTTTTTCATTCTGATTTTGATAATATAAGAAAAATATGTTAATATTAATAACTAATAACATATATTTCTTTTAGACATACATAAAACATTTGTTTCGCCTTTTTAATGAAAATACATGCATCATTGCCAAGCCAAATTATAGTGACGTCATGTCATATTATGATGTCATATTGTCCACACCCCTAACCATGCCCCCACCACCGCCACATAAATAATGGCAATTAAGGGCAAACCCTGAAATATACTGTAAGAAGGGACTCATAACTAACTGATAAAATGTACATTTACATACAATTGTGTTACACTATAATAAACTAAATGATTCGTAACTAAGCTGTCAATAAAATTAAGTGCAAATAAAATTACTGTTTCATCACTTAAGTCATAATTTTTGTGCTTAAAAAACTTTTCCACGACTTTTAGCTCCAGACTTCTTCTGTTTAATATTGATATTGTCATTACTGCCATAAGTCACGGAAAATATTACAAACACAATTGAATTCAGTTGTGGCCCATACAGACCATGATGCCATCTAAATAAACAGACAATATCATTGCACAGGTTGGGTTTTTTTTAAGTAAGTAAATGAAAAGTAGGAATTAATGAAACTATATGATGTGAGAAATAAAGTGGACCAATTGGGCTTCACGGTGTAAGAGGGGTTAGTGCATCTGCCTCACAATACAAAGATCCTGAGTAGTCCCGGGTTCAATCCCGGGCTCGGAATCTTTCTGTGTGGAGTTTGCATGTTCTCCCCGTGAATGCGTGGGTTCCTTCCGGGTACTCCGGCTTCCTCCCACCTCCAAAGACATGCACCTTGGGATAGGTTGATTGGCAACACTAAATTGGCCCTAGTGTGTGAATGGGAGCGTTCCTAAAATGTATTTCTCGAACACAGCACCACTATTTACAGAATGCTAGACAACTTGTTCATTGTTTATTTCTTGTGTATTTCTGTTAGAACAAACTTGACAAGGGAGAGAAAGATGAACAAAAGGAATTTTTGACTTGCATGACGTTTTTTTGGGGCATCTTTGTGCTGAAGAACGCTGATCAGTAAAACTATATTGTAGTGTTTTTACTCAGCTGTAGTGTTTAAACTACATGCAGATTATTGTTTTTATTTTTTTGCAAACCTTTTCTGTTTCGATACAGTGAGTGTGAATGTTGTCTGTCTATCTGTGTTAGCCCTGCGATGAGGTGGCGACTTGTCCAGAGTGTACACCACCTTCCGCCCGATTGTAGCTGAGATAGGCGCCAGCGCCCCCCGCGACCCCAAAGGGAATAAGCGGTAGAAAATGGATGGATGGATACAGTGGAGTATGAAGCCGGATTTGAAACAACAAACTAAGCTGTTTACTACTCTGACTTCAATGAATAAATGAGGGGAAAAGGTGGCAGCACACTAGTGGAAGGAAGGAAAAAAACATTAAATATTAACTGTTTACATTACTACATGTTTTAAAAGTAGTCAATGACTCTCTATTTGTATAGTTATTAGCTGAGGTATCCACTCACCTGTTATCCGCTTCCTAGCCGGCTCCCGCACTTGCCCCACCCGCAGGGAACGCGTGGACCACGCCCCTCCACATGCCTTCCCTGTCAGACTCGGGCCTAGCAGCCGTCCGGCCGCGCCTACTCCCCCCCATGGCAGGGAGAGAGAGGAAGTCGGCGACGGTCATCTGCGTCCCCGGC
>NC_084620.1:20918274-20933274 GCF_033978795.1 Nerophis ophidion
AATTTGTTGATCAAAAGATTTCAATATGTCTATAATTTTTTTTTGAGTACATTAGACATAGTGCGATAGAAACGATAACCCTGAACATTCGTCACTGTAATCATGATAGGAAGTTTACGGGTTAGATACTTTATGAGGAACCCAGCCAGTTAAGAACCACACTGTTCTCAAGGCATAATGCATATTTAATGCAGTTTGGAAAGTTGTGGCAGGATGTTTTGTGCACCGCTTTCCCCTCTGAGCTAAATCTGTACATTATAGCTCTCAGGAAGATGCTCTAGTAATTAAGTAAAGGAGAAGAAAATAGGATAAAACATCTCCAGAGATGGATGGCAAGTTGAGCAGGAGCACAGGAAGACGATATTTCACTGGAGCACAGGCAGGAATGTTTTTATTTTAAAAATCAAAACCTCACAGCCAGGATGAGGAACGCTCCATCAGAGGACAGAATAACACATAGGAGGCCGGCTGTGGATGGAGGGCACACAGCCGGGTGCTCCATGGTGACTTGGCGGGCTGGAAACACCGTGATTGGCGTAGTAGTAGAAGAGTGGGGGAAAAAACAACGGCTGTACTTGAAGGGAAAACAGGAAAAGGCTTGTTAAGACAATGATTAGAGGAAGACAACATTGTTAAAATGAGGCGAGGAATGCTTTGGTTGCAGATGTTACCTTAGATCTTATACTTCATTTACCACGCTCACACTTCACCTCTCACACTCAGCACTTTTGAAAAAAAGGCACATTTTTCTTGATAAAATTTAAGTTTAATGCTCTTCCTTAAGGCTCTGTCCTCCCACAGGAGGGCGCTGGCTGGGTGGCGCCTCGGCCTGCTAGTAAAAAAAAAAAAAAAAGCAAAGCCACTCATAGTTATGCAAACACAAGCAGAGACAGAAAAATAAAACATGTTTACGATGCCTGCAATTCCATAAGCGACCACATTGAGGGTCATGTTTGCGTGTGGGAGCCCGGGGGACATGTAGCAGATATCTGGGTGATGACATCGCTTGTAAAAATAGCTTCCCAAAAAAGAGCCAGATGCTGCATTAATTCATCATTATCAGCTTTTATTGATAAGTGGTAATCTGCCGCCATGAAGAAGACCAAAGATTGTTCTTGTCCGCTAAGATAAAAACACATGTGTGTGCATGACCTTTAACCCCGAACTTTCAAACATTCTGGGATCAGTCCTCGCTCTAGCAGAAGAAGAAATGATCTCTGAAAATCGTAAAACAGACCTTTAAACTCTTCGTTGTAAAATTTTATTTTTAAATAAATAAAAAATAGCATTAGGGTTCTTGCTTGTCCTTGACAACATGCCTTTCACCAAACATGTAACTTGTCCTGACCTTAGTTTTATGTTACAGTTCTAAAACAGAACAATAATAATAAAAGTTGTCAAAGATTTGTCGTAAATCTTAATGCATGGCACAATTGTAACTAGTCGAATTTGTTTAATTATTTAAAATAAATAGCCACTCAATATACTATCTTCTATAACAGTGTTTCTCAAATGGGGGTACGCGTATCCTGGGGGTAATTGAAGGTATGCCAAGGGGTACGTGAGATTTTTTTTTAAATATTCTAAAAATAGCAACAATTCAAAACTCCTTTATAAATATATTTATTGAATAATACTTCAACAAAATATGAATGTAAGTTCATAAACTGTGGAAAGAAATGCAACAATGCAATATTCAGTGTTGACAGCTAAACATTTTTGTGGACATGTTCCATAAATACTTATGTTAAAGATTTATTTTTTTGTGAACAAATGTTTAGAATTAAGTCCATGAATCCAGATGGATCTCTATTCCAATCCCCTAAGAGGGCACTTTAAGTTGATGATTACTTCTATGTGTAGAAATTTTTATTTAAAATTTAATCACTTGTTTATTTTTCAACAAGTTTTTAGTCATTTTTATATCTTTTTTTCCAAATTGTTCAAGAAAGACCACTACAAATGAGCACTGTTATATAATTTAATAAATCAGACACTGATGACTTAGTGCTGTCTTTTATTTCTTTATCTCTTTTTTTCAACCAAAAATGCTTTGCTCTGATTAGGGGGTACTTGAATAAAAAAAATGTTCACAGGGGGCACATCACTGAATAAAGGTTTAGAACCACTGTTCTAGAAGTTGAAACAACATTTAGAAGGAGCAACACGGACGCTTAATAAACGCATACTTATTTTTGTGTTTATTCCTCTTGTCCACACGCAGACACATACATTTGTCTATAAAAACGCAGAATTTTTACAACCGCCGGCGAAAGTGTACGGATACAAAACGCTCCGCCTAGCATTTTAATTTTCCTGAGGGAACTCTCCTGAAAGCATCAATAAAGTACTCTCCATCTATCTATGCGAGTATGCGGCAGACTTGTGATGACGTGACAATTGTGCACTGTCATTTACAAAGCTCAACAACTGCCTTGCTGCCTTTAAACACGCTATAAGAGAAATTACTGTATGTTTGAACGTAAATATGCTGCTATTTTCACTTTAAATTGATTAAAAAGACGCATAAAAATGGGCTTTGCGACACTCCTGCCGGGGCTAATGACAGTCAACTCTTTTGGATACGATCTCTGTGGAACTTCCTCCTGATGGGACAACTTTGACTGGCAAGACTTTTTGCTCTCTGTCATAAGAAAGGTGCAACATTATGTTTTTAGTCCTTTTTAACGACAAATCGGAGAGTCGATTTGCGTGTGTTGCTTGCATTCTTGTAGATGGGACGCTATAGCTTGGTTGGTAGAGGCCGTGCCAGCAACTTGAGGGTTCCAAGCTTGATCCCCGCCATTCTGCCATACTAGTCACTGCCGTTGTGTCCTTGAGCAAGACACTTTACCCACCTGCTCCCATTGCCACCCACACTGGTTTAAAACATGTTTTAACTTAGATATTGGGTTTCAAAATGTAAAGCACTTTGAGTCTCTAGGGAAAAGCGCTATATAAATATCATTCACTTCATTTCACTAGATGGAACCGAGCGCGACCGTGCACGCATGTAAAAAGCAACCAAGCAACAAAAAAAAAAAAACATAATGTAGTGTCCCCCTTGTAGTGTGTACTGATGTTAAAGACAAGATACACTTCATTGCACATATATTGATGATTAAATGCTTTATAATTCCACAAGAGTTTTGCAGCTGTACACAGCAGGTCTGTGTGCTTTATGTAGGCACTCAAACATGCAAAATGGTTTCTTTGGCTGGTTAGTGGGTGCTGATTTTAGAAATAATGTACACTTCACAGCACATGTAATACATCACCGTGTTACTTAACATGTTTTAATTCTATCAGTGTTGGGTTTCAGGAGCACAGGCGTGGAATACTGAAAAAGAGAGATAATAATGTTCCCAGGTCTCTGTGTACGTGCATGTTGGTTTTAAAGATAATGTACATGTTATTGTGTAGAAACCCCGTTTCTATATGAGTTGTTAAATTGTGTTAGATGTAAATGTAAACGGAATACAATGATTTGCAAATCCTTTTCAACCTATGTTCAGTTGAATGCACTACAAAGACAAGATATTTTATGTCCAAACTCATGGGGCGGCATAGCTGGGTTGGTAGAGTGGCCGTCTCAGCAACTTGAGGGTTGCAGGTTTGATTACCGCTTCCGCCGTTCTAGTCACTGCTGTTGTGTCCTTGGGCAAAACACTTTACCCAACCGCTCCCAGTGCCACCCACACTGGTTTAAATGTAACTTAGATATTGGGTTTCACTATGTGAAGCGCTTTGAGTCACAATAGACAAGCGCTGTATAAATATAATTCACTACATAAACTTTTTATTTTTTTTGCAAATAATAATTAACTTAGAATTTCATGGCTGCAACACGTGCCAAAGTAGTTGGGAAAGGGCATGTTCACCACTGTGTTACATTACCTTTTCTTTTAACAACACTCAATAAAAGGCTTCACGGTGGCAGAGGGGTTAGTGCGTCTGCCTCACAATACGAAGCTCCTGCAGTCCTGGGTTCAAATCCAGGCTCGGGATCTTTCTGTGTGGAGTTTGCATGTTCTCCCCGTGAATGCGTGGGTTCCCTCCGGGTACTCCGGCTTCCTCCCACTTCCAAAGACATGCACCTGGGGATAGGTTGATCGGCAACACTAAATTGGCCCTAGTGTGTGAATGTGAGTGTGAATGTTGTCTGTCTATCTGTGTTGGCCCTGCGATGAGGTGGCGACTTGTCCAGGGTGTACCCTGCCTTCCGCCCGATTGTAGCTGAGATAGGCGCCAGCGCCCCCCGCGACCCCGAAAGGGAATAAGCGGTAGAAAATGGATGGATGGATGGAACACTCAATAAACGTTTGGGAACTGAGGAAACTAATTGTTGAAGCTCAGTCGTTCAACATTCCGGGGTCTCCGCTGTCGTATTTTACGCTTCATAATTCCCGGTTCCGGTTCCGGTTGAGTGAACGCTGACACGTGCTGCTGCCGCTACTCATCAGCTTTATCTCTTGCGTTAAGTTGTTTTCAGTGCTTTTGAAGTTCATTTTTTGACTCAATAGGCACTGGCCCATGCTCACTTTTACTGCACTTTTAACTGATTGTCTTGTCATGGTAATCTGAGAAATTCCTCACCATCAGAGTTTGGCAAACGACGCCACTTCTCGTTTGGCGCCACAATGTGGATGACCAAATCAAATGTTTGGATCCCGCTGATGTAGATTTTTTTGACCCACATCCACTCTCTGGTGACTGCTCTCCTCCAATATTCTGCTGCCGACCTCCTACGACTCCGTTCTGGGCTGTTTCGTCCCCAGCCAGTGACACTTCACCTCCATCCAGACGTAGCCTACCAGCCTAACCGAAGATACAACCACCGTAAGTCCCGCAGAAATCACTAGCTCAGTAACAACATGCCAATAAAATCAATTTGGTCCAAAACTCGTCGCCCCCCACGGAACATTGGTCGGGGAGTCGATAGCAAAGTGTTAGCCGGCCTAGCTAGGTCGGCTAACCCAAAACATCAAAATGACAGCGCTCACGCAAACTTCGGTCTTCTTAACATCCGCTCACTCTTGATTAAAGGACATCTCGTCCAGGATCTCCTGGCTGACCATAAACTGGACTTCTGTCTAACAGAAACATGGCAACACCTCAATGATTACACAGACCTTAATAGCGGGACTCCTCCCGGGTTTATTTACACTTCCAAACGTCGCGCCACTGGTCTTGGAGGAAGTCTCGCGATGATGTATTTCGAGAAGTGGAAAATCTCACTTAGCCCATGTGGTGATATCGTTTGGAGATTGTTGTCGGTTTTGGATACAGTACCGTCTGAGAGATCGAAGGTCACGGTCATTCAATGTTGGTTTCCGGCCATGCCGCTTACGTGGAGGTATTTCTCCAGATTCTCTGAACCTTTTGATGATATTATGAACCGTAGATGTTGAAATCCCTACATTTCTTGCAATTGCACTTTGAGAAACGTTGTTCTTAAACTGTTTGACTATTTGTTCACACAGTTGTGGACAAAGGGGTGTACTTCGCCCCATCCTTTCTTGTGAACGACTGAGCATTTTGGGAAGCTGTTTTTATACCCAATCATGGCACCAACCTGTTCCCAATTAGCCTGCACACCTGAGGGATGTTTCAAATAAGTGTTTGATGAACATTCCTCTACTTTATCAGTGTTTATTGGCACCTTTCCCAACTTCTTTGTCACGTGTTGCTGCCATCAAATTCTAAAGTAAATGATTATTTGCAAAAAAAAAAATGTTTATCAGTTTGAAGATCAAATATGTTGTCTTTGTAGCATATTCAACTGAATATGGGTTGAAAATGATTTGCAAATCCTTGTATTCCGTTTATATTTACAGTACATCTAACACAATTTCCCAACTCATATGGAAATGGGGTTTGTACATCTAGTATATCAAAACAACCATAAAGGAGGTTTAATGGCAACAAGACAGCTCTGGCTGATTTTTTTCAGGCTTCTGATTGTAGAAAATGTGCATGACAGCAGGTGTATGCCTTTGTGTGTAGACATTGGCAGTTTGGAAGCTAAACTTGTGTGGATAGAGTGTTTCAACCCTAAATATGCGTTTTTGTCCGTGTTTTTATAAACGTTGCTTTTGTGACAGACTTTGTTTCACCAGCTGTTGCAACCCACCAGCATTTCTGCCCTGAATGTAGACTTGCAGGCACTGACAGGAGTCTTTATTAGTCCCGACTGGGAAAATAAACATACCCACTAATTTAATCAGAAAAAGGCATTTGTATATCAAGATATTTTACAATCAGATTTTTAGTTAATGTGTCTGCATAGATTCCACTCCTCTGATATAACATGTAATAAAAACTCTGTATTAAGTTACTCAGTTTTCTTTTTGTTTGTTTGAGGATAAAAAAACATTTTGTTCCTAGAATAATCATTATACTTGTTTTATGTGTTGTTACACATTATTTTACACAACCTTAAATTCAAATTGTACTTTAATGTGATTGTATTCAATATATGTTATTTACATATTTACATTTATATGTTAAATACAGTATTTGAGTTTTAAAAACTCCACGATCTGGGTCACCGCTTTTTGTTTGCCAAAGAACTGGTGAGAAGCATTGATGTAAACAAGTAAGTAAAGAATACAAATAATAATTTACCATTTCAAAATGTTGTTTAGTAAATGCTCACTTGAAATAAAAGTAGTGTAGTATTCAGTACACCACTGATACTTTGCACTTTTTGATGGTAAGCAAATTTACAAAAAAATTAAAAAGAAAAAAAAAAAAAAAGGTTTTCTTTACTCCCACAAAATGTACCCAATAAGAAGAAAAATGTAGCCTTTAAACCAGGTACGGACCGTAGTTTAGGTTACCTGTACTGTTACACCTCGAGCAAGCACAATTATATATGTGAAGAAAGTGACAGTTGTCAGTTGTGAGCATATATTACCTTGATCAAACATGGTGGAAATGTTTGTCACAAGATACTGTAATAGTAAACAGTGGGGATGCAACGGCACTTGTTATATTCCTGCACGGGACGGCCCAACTTTAATAGAAAAAAACCCCCAATTGTGATATTAAAGTAAATGCCACTTAACTCACGACCGCCACCAAGGCGCATTTCATCAACCGTCCTCTATTTATATAATACACACACGACACAGACACAGATACGTCAATGGCTTACAGTCCGTAACTCAAAAAGGTCCTTGTGCAACATAGACTTGCATAACATTTCCTATTGTTCCAAAATGCACACCCGCCTATAATGATTTATTGTATTTATTTATATTACCAACTCTAAAACCAGTGAGGTTGGCATGTTGTGGTAATTCGTAAATAAAAACAGAAATTATTTGCAAATCCTTTTTAACTTTTTTTCTATTGAATAGACTGCAAGCACAAGATATTTAATGTTCAAACTGAGAAACTTATTTATGAGAAACTTAGAATTTAATGGCAGCAAAACATTGCAAAAAAGTTAGCACGGGCATTTTTACCACTGTGTTACATTGCCTTTCCTTTTAACAACTGTCAGTAAATGTTTGGGAACTGAGGAGACCAATTTTTGAAGCTTTTCAGGTGGAATTATTTCCCATTGTTGCTTGACGTACAGCTTAAGTTGTTCAACAGTCCGGGGTCTCCGTTGTCATAATGCGCCACACATTTTCAATGGGAGGCAGGTCTGTTCTATGGGCAGGCCAGTCTAGTACCCGCACTCTTTTACTACGAAGCCACGCTGTTGTAACACGTGGCTTGACTTTGTCTTGCTGAAATAGGCAAGGGCGTCCATGATAACGTTACTTGGATGGCAACATACTGTATCTGCTCCAAAACCTGTATGTACCCTTCAGCATTAATGGTGCCTTCACAGATGTGTAAGTTACCCATGCCTTGGGCACTAATACACCCCCATACCATCACAGATGCTGGCTTTTGAACTTTGTGCTATAACATTCTGTATGGTTCTTTTCCTTTCTGGTCCGGAAAACACAACTTCCACAGTTCCCAAAAACAATTTGTAATGTGGACTCGTCAGACCGCAGAACACTTTTCCACTTTGCATCAGTCCATCTTCGATGAGCTCCGGCCGAGTGAAGCCGGCGGCGTTTCTGGGTGTTCTTGATAAATGGCGTTCGCTTTGCATAGTAGAGTTTTAACTTACACTTACAGATGTAGCAGCGAACTGTAGTTACTGACAGTGTTTTTCTGAAGTATTCCTGGGCCCATCCATCCATCCATTTTCTACCGCTTATTCCCTTTCGGGGTCGCCTATCTCAGCTACAATCGGGCGGAAGGCGGTGTACACCCTGGACAAGTCGCCACCTCATCGCAGGGTATTCCTGGGCCCATGTGGTGATATTCTTTACATGCGGATGTCGTTTTTTGATGCAGTACCACCTGATAGATCGAAGGTCCTCAATATCATCGCTTATGTGCAGTGATTTGTCCAGATTCTCTGAACCGTTTGGTGATATTACGGACCGTACATGGTGAAATCCCTAAATTCCTTGCAATAGCTTGTTGAGAAATGTTGTTCCTAAACTGTTCGACAATTTACTCACGCATGTTTTCACAAAGTGGTGATCCTCACCCCATCCTTGTTTGTGAATGACTGAGAATTTCATGGAAGCTGCTTTTAATACCCAATCATGGCACACACCTGTTCCCAATCAGCCTGTTCACTTGTGGGATGTTCCAAATAAGGGTTTGATGAGCATTCCTCAACTTTGTCAGTCTTTTTTGTCACCTGTGCCAGCTTTTTTTGAAACATGTTTTGCTCACATCAAATTCCAAATGAGCTAAAAAATAAAGTTTTCCAGTTCGAATGTTAAATATCTTGTCTTTGCAGATATTCAATTCAAATCCTTTTCAATCTATTCAATTGAATATAGGTTGAAAAGGATTAGCAAATCATTACATTCCGTTTTTATTTACGATTTACACAATGTGCCAACTTCACTGGTTTTGGGGTTTGTATATATTTGATATCATGTTAAATGAAAATCAATATCATACAATAATATTATTTTATTTATGACTTTATTTCTATTAACCATTTTCCACCGCTTGTCCCTTTTTAAACAATAATACAGAGACAACAGGTAGAAAATGGATGAATTGATATACTAAGTGTAATTGTAATGAACAGAAACACAGTGATGGATCTGTGTGGTCTTTACGAGGTAGGGACATAAAACCTCCATTGCACCTTGTACTGCACAGATTGTTGACTAGTTTAAGACCTAAAAAGCAGGTGTTAATAAAAGACTTCCCTGCTGTGAGTTGTTATATCATAATGTTGCTTGTACCCAACCTCTTGTGCTATTAAAAATGAAAATGTAAATGCAGTTGTTCACATCTTTATTCACACAAATAGCATAGTACCTATAATAGTACTGGTGAATATTGATAAGGAGTATCGGTATCAATAAAATCCTATCAATATATATCTCTAATTATCATACAAGATGATGAATAATGTTCTTGTTTATTTTTATACCATACCATATAATATTACATTTATATATAAAGCCCTTTTAAAACAACCACAGTTTATATACATACTGATCTCAAACACACACACACAGTCAGATCACACCTTCGTGTGCATATGACCGTCTGTCACAACATGTGTCTTTGTACTTTTCGACACAGACACATGTTGCACGAGGGCTAAAAGGGTTGGGAGATGGACGTGCACGCAGCACCGTGGCCTTTAGAACGTATCCTCTTTGTCATTTAGTGACAAGGACGTGAACTGAATGGGGTCGTGACTCAAACGGAATACCGAGGGAGTTGACTGAGGATGGGAGAAGACAGGAGGACTGATGATCTTGGAGGGAAAGATGTAGTGGGAGTCATTTGACTAAGCGGATGTACCTAATAATGTGGCTTGTGAAAATGCCACCACACACGCGCGCGCGCACAACGGACCGCAGCATGTTCGTCCTTTCAGGCACATGCTGAAACCTGACAGAACGTCCCCCAGCTGGACACTGATGAGGGCGTTGGACCTGCTGTGCCAACAGGCACTGATTTCCATACAAATCAATGGTGGCGGCGACACGTCTTGACATGTGGGTGCAGGTCTGCCCTTTACACATGCTGGCTCGCTCATCTGCAGGATGGGAATAGAGAAATGGTTAAAGCAGCACCCGCTATAGCAACCCTATGTAACAATTGTGGCTTGCAGCAGTGTTTTTCAACCTTTTCTGAGCCAAGGCACATTTTTTTCCCATTGAAACAATCCTGAGGCACACCACCAGCGGAAAAAAATGAAACTCAGTCGCCGATATTGACAGTAAAAAGTCGTTCTCGCAATTGTTGGATATGAATTCAAACCATAACCAAGCATGCATCACTGTAGCTCTTGTCTCAAAGTAGGTGTACTGTCACAACCTGTCACATAACGCCGTGACTTATTTTGAGTTTGTTGCTGTTTTTCTGTGTGTAGTGTTTTAGTTCTTGTCTTGCGCTCCAATTTTGGTGGCTTTTCCCGTTTTGTTGGTATTTTCATGTTGCAGTTTCATATCTTCCTTGAATGCTTTTCCCTGCACCTGCTTCATTTTTGCTCTCAAAACTATTTCAGTTGATTGTCATGTCATGTACAGATGTACTTTGTGGACGCTGTATGCTCCACACGCTGTAAGTCTTTCCTGTTGTCCAGCATTCTATTTTTGTTTCTATTGCAGCCAGTTCAGTTTTAGTTTCGTTTTGCATAGCCATGCCTAAACTTCAATGCCTTTTCTAGCGGCACTTGCCTTTTGTTTATTTTTGGTTTAAGTGTTAGATACCTTTTTACCTGCACACTGCCTCCTGCATATTGTGATCGCGACAAACCACGTTCCTGACATCTACAAAGCAATTTCTGCCACCTACTGATATGGAAGACTATACACGGTTACTATGGCGATCTCTAGACAGCACCGACACTCAACAACGGCACATTTGCAGATTATAATGACTGGTTTGCAAAAAATCTTTTGAACCCAATTAGGTGAAATTACATAATTTCCCACGGCACACCACACTGTATCTCACTGTACACTAGTGTGCCGCGGCACGGTGGTTGAAAAACACTGTCTTAAAGCTTTGGCTTCAAAATTCACCTGGATGCTCACATTTGGGGAAAAAGGGAATGACATCTCTGATGTTGTCATGGCGACCTCGCATCACCTTCTTTTTTAATACATCTGGTGGACCAGCTTTTACACGTCTAACATGTTTTTAGCTCTAGCATTATGGTTTTGGGGGAGGAAAAGTGTAACAATGCAAAACAGTGCAACAGTAACAGTTTGAACTATGTGTATATTTTGTAAATGAACGTTACTAATTGGCTGACGTGTAGCATAAATTGTTTGTCCCCCTGTTCCGCATCTCTACTGAACAATAGCGGCCCACTGCCTTTATTTTATCCACGTGTCTTTGTCGGCGTATGTATTGCACCGGGAAGGGCAAGTGTTCCTTAAGACTAAAATTGGGCTTTGTGAGCAGATAAAGGTTCTGGGTCTTTGTATTGACTCCAAACTAACGTGGACCAGCCACCTCTCCAACATCTGCAGACGTGCTGGTCAACGTCTCGAAGCGCTACGTAAGCTGGCCAACAAGTTTGACGCTAAAGGCAGAGCTAAAATCTACCAGATCCAGGTCAGGAGTATAAAGGAGTACTACAGCCCACATCTCATCTAAAAAGCCAGAGTTCTTAGAACACAGATTTCTTGCCGGCACATATTCATTCATTCATTTTCTACCGCTTATTCCCTTCGGGGTTGAAGGGTGTTCCCCGCCGGCACATATGGTACAATACAATCAGCAAGATAAGCTGGAGCTAGACAGTTTAGTATTTTATACGTAAATAGTAAAACCTTAAAAACGCATCTTAAGAGCACATGAAGCCGGTGAGCCAGTTTATGCGTAATAGGATATAAACCTTTCATGTTCTTGTCAAAATTCTAACAGCCGCTTTTGTACCAACTGTAATCTTTTAAAGGGGAACATTAGCACAATTTCAGAAGGGTTAAAACCAATAAAAATCAGTTCCCAGTGGCTTATTTTATTTTTCGACGTTTTTTTCAAAATTTTACCCATCATGGAATATCCCGAAAAAAGGCTTTAAAGTCCCTGATTTTCGCTATCTGTAAATCCACCCGTCCATTTTCCTGTGACGTCACATAGTGACGCCAATACAAACAACATGGCGGATAGAACAGCAAGATATAGCGACATTAGCTCGGATTCAGACTCAGATTTCAGCGACTTAAGTGATTCAACAGATTACGCATGTATTGAAACGGATGGTTGGAGTGTGGAGGCAGATAGCGAAAACAAAATTGAAGGAGAAACTGAAGCTATTGAGCGAATAGCTATTGAAGCTATTCGACGATCGCCTTCTAACAAACGATTGCATCTTTTGACCACTGGAGCAACTTAAATGTGTCGATTGGTAAGTGTTTGTTTGGCATTAAATGTGGGTGGAGGGGAAGGCTGGATGCAAATATAGCTATAAATGTACATACATCTAGCTTAAATAGCATGTTAGCATCGATTAGCTGGCAGTCATGCCGTGACCAAATATGTCTGATTAGCACATAAGTCAATAACATCAACAAAACTCTCCTTCGGGATTTTGTTGACTTTATCGTTGGAAATGCATCTGCTTTGAGTGTCGCATGATATCCACACATTCTTGCCATTTCTGCCATGTTAGCATCGATTAGCATGCCGTGCTAATCGATGCACACTCCACGTAAGACAACTTGAATCCGTCCCTGATCGTGTTTTTACACCCTCCAACACACCGACGAGGCATGATGTCTCCAAGGTACGGAAAACAGTCGAAAAAATGGAAAATAACTGCTGATTTGACTTGTGTGTGTAATGTGTTTGAGAAAATGGTGGATTGCTTCCCATTGTAATGTCACGGGTGAAAGGTCATCGCTCCGACAGCGCATTTGAAAGGCGTTTAGATCGCCAAATTCACCCTTTTAGAGTTCGGAAATCGGTTAAAAAAACATATGGTCTTTTTTCTGCAATATCAAGGTATATATTGATGCTGACGTAGGTCTGGTGATAATGTTCCCCTTTAATGCTAGACATAGGGAGACCCGAAAATAATAGGTTACAGTATGAGAAGTAACGAACGCATGAATGATGATCTCAGCGTTGGTGATGGACAAAATGGAACAGATTTTAGCGATATTACGAAGATTAAAGAAGACTGTTTTAGTAACACTCATAATGTGTGACTCAAGTAAGAGAGTTGGGTCGAAGATAATACCCAGATTCTTTACTGAGTCGCCTTGTACAATTGTTTGGTTGTCAACTGTTAAGGTAGTTTTATTAAATAGGTGTCGGTGTCCAACAGGACCGATAATCAACATTTTCATTTTCTGAGTTGCAAAAAGTTAGCTTACACCCATTGTTTGATTTCATTGAGACATGCCTCCAGATGACTACAATCTGGTGTGTTGGTCAGCTTTATGGGCATGTAGAGTTGGGTGTCATCAGCTTAACAGTGAAAGCAAACATCGTATTTGTGTATGATGCCACCTAGCGGCAGCGTGCAGATGCTGCAGAATGCAGGGCCAAGAACCGAACCCTGCGGAACTCCGCACGTTACCTTAACACAGTCCGAGGTCACATTGTTATGGGAGACGCACTGCATCCTATCAGTAAGATAAGAGTTAAACCAAGACAAGGCTAAGTCTGACATACCAATACCTGTTTTGATATGTTCTAATAAGATATGATTGACGGTATCGAAAGCAGAGCTAAGATCAAGAAGCAGCAACATAGATGACGCATCAGCATCCATAGTTAGCAATAGATCATTAGTCATTTTTGCGAGGGCTGTCTCCGTAGAGTGATTTTGCCCTGAAACCAGACTGAAAGGGTTCACAGAGATTGTTAGTGTTCATTTAGCTGCCGTGTAACAATTTTTTCGAGGAATTTCGAGATGAAGGTAAGTTAAAAAGCTGACATGTTGATACTAATAATAAACAAAAACACAAACATTTGAATATATGGATAACATTTATTTAGCACTTTTTTTCGACTAGTCTATCACAAATTAAGTCACGTTCTACCCCCCAAATTACCACAAGTAAATTTGCCAACCCGTGGGACTGTTAACACCCAACATAATGAATAATTGTGATTAATATTTGCGATTTCTATATTGATAATTTTTTTTTTTTTTTTTTGCCGTACATGTACAATTGCATTCCTACTTACTCTTGCACAAAAGAAGAGAATACATTGAGCAAAATATTTCCCGCACCGGATTGCTATCGCCCCCGTCTGGCCGTTAGAATGAATAGAAGTCATCTCCTTGTATTGAAAAGGGGCAAATCATTCATTAGACTTTAATTATCTTCTACATGTTCTTCCTCTTTGCTTCCATCTTGGCCTGGATTTGAAGGCAGTGTCAAATAAGGTGCTTTCATCCCTTTTCTATTCTTTCTGTCAAACTTATACAGACAAATCTATCGCAAATGCAGCCTAATGGAAATAGAAATGCCAGAAAAGTACTCATCTGTCTCTGGGAGAAGAAATCAAGTGAGAAAGCCGAGCGCTGGCCAATTTTATCTGCCATTATCTGCAGCCGATGTGATGCGGCGGGAGGGCGGAATTAAGTGTGGCATTAGAGTAAGCACATTAAAGGGATAAGAGCATCGCTGTCACATGTGACATGGTGAGCAAGAGGAGGCCTGCACTCCATCGGAAGTACCGACAAAGTCGAGGAGGACTCAGCCATGGTGCGCAGTTTGCTTTGAAACAAAAAGAAGGAACAAAAAGGTTGGGGTGGATTTGAGAAAGGAACACAGCAAACAGTTCATCTAGCAGGGCTCCTCATTAAGGTCGCCATGTTTTCTCCTCCCCTCCTACATAGACGGGAGGGTGCAAAAGATTTATATGTTGGGAGCGGCACTTCAGGATTCTCCATCATCGCCAGGGCGACCAGTCACCTGGCAACCGGGTACACAATGGCTGCGGTCGCCCCGGCAACAGCGTGCTCTCTGTCGC